>NC_060884.1:11866855-12046855 GCF_014805685.1 Silurus meridionalis | reverse complement strand
CTCGGCGAGCTCCTTGTATACAGCAGACCTCAACAAAAGCACTGCATTCTTAAACGCTGGATAAGGAGACACAAAAGGCAGAGACAAAACCATCCGGACACTCCGAGGCCGTTGTTTAGGTTCAGCTTGGCTGACAGACCAGACATCACAACAGCAATGAAAAGGTGTGAGAGCGTCCCAGGTTGTTTTGGGGGACTTTTTTTTTTCCATCTGGTGTGTGCAGCTGCATTTTGGCTACGACATAAATAAATACAAAATAAAAAACGTGTATTCGTTCCACACGAATGGTAAAAATGAACTGACAAAAAAACAGAATAAAGAAAGATCAAAGATCCCCAGCAACGCGTTATACCTCTTTTAGCAGTTTGAACACCAAACTGCCATGATCGTCTCTGAAACTCTCAGGGCTGCACATGTACAACACAAATCTACGTGTAAACTTCCCCTGACTTTTCTCCACACTTCACCCTTGGCCAATTTCCACCCACCAGACAGTTCTTCCCTAACATACGACACTGATTACTGGAGGGAAAAGACTACCATCATACTTCCTCTGAGAGCAAACGGTGCTGCTGGTCGTGCTGCGTCACAGGGCGGCGTACCACTCGGAGCAAAGCGCTATCAGCTGTTTAGCCATCAAAGTCGCATTGCTGGACATTTTGATCCACCGCACGCTGACCATCAGCAGTAGAACCTACCAGTATTTTATAGAATAAAGGATGTTTAAATTCAACAGTCAAAATCCACGCCACAAGAAACATCCGATGTCTTCTGGAGACGCAGAAGTGGAGACGCCGGCGCGGTTTTATATTATAACCATATTATAACTGTTTACATGCTGTTGTGCGTAACTCTTGATCGCTGCTCTTGCTGTTTGTGCACAACATTGTGTTTATGTTTAGAAATACACTTTTGTTTATAGTTCTCTCTTTATACAGTAGGTTTACTGATCGCTGCTATTATGTGTTTTGTGTATCCGTCCCACACTGTCTTGTGTTGTGTGTTTGCGCAGGCAAAAGACAGTGCAAACACACAACACAAGGACGCAGAGCATGCGTAGTGTGGCGTAGCTCTATGTTGCTTTAGGTAGCGCCAGGGTTCAGGTCTGTTTTACCGCGTCAGCTTTATATGGTTGAAATGGCTATAAACGCTTCTTGACTCTCGACTTTACTTGACTTGAGAGTCTCAGGATGCGGAACGCATATTGTGACACCCTCGCAGCATGGTACTTCGCCTACGAACCGGTCTCGTCGCCTTTGTAGATCCAAAATGGCTAAACAAATTCAGCCAACTCTGAGCAATCTGGCTAAAGCCTCAGCTCTTATGTGAGCACTTGAATATTAGGACTGAAAATCGCTCAGCACTCTCTCTTTTTTTTTCATGCTGCTGGCCTGGTGATATCATTGAGGGCCCTTGTTGATCAAACGCGTTACTTTAGCACTTCATTGTAAGATAACATGGAAGATACCAAGTACTATTGATAGTTTTACTGCTCGGTGAGTGGCATTTATGGCCCCTCATGTCCCCTCACTGTCACAACTCGGTGTTCGGATTTGCCTCTTTGAATAAAAGAGTCTGCCACATAAAAAAAAACAAAAGCGGAGACTTCGCGGCACGTGTATCTGATTCACCGGATAAGGCGATAACTGTGTTTCAAGGCAGGTGTGACAGTAGATTTTTATTTTTGAATCTTTCTCTCACAACACATATCCCCCCCCTCCTTCTTCTTAAGTTTGCTTTCAACCCTTTTAGGGCCAACACTAGGCCATGTTGCTCTGGCAAACAAAGCATGCTATTTGTTTAATGACTGATTGCTGCCATGGTTACGGTAAACAAAGGGGAGGGTGGAAAAGGCGTTTTTTTTTTTTTTTTTGCCTTTCTCCCCTTGTGTTTATGAACAAACACGTCTTCTTGCAAAGATCAATTTAACATTAACCAGGTGGAATGATCAACAGGTCGCATAGGTGACACTGAGGGCAGGTCTAAATGCAAACATACTTCAGGATTGAGAGAAGGGAGAGACAGGAAGAGAGAGAGAGAGAGAGAGAGAGAGAGAGAGAGAGAGAGAGAGAGAGAGAGATTGTTGGGAGAACCAAGGTCGATGTAAACATGGCCCTTCTAGAACAAACAGCTGGGGGAGAAACGGCAGGCAAACAAACAGTCGTTCTTCTGACATTTGAAGAGGCATTAACGGTGGCAAAGCCCAGCTGTTGGTGATCTGCACCAGTGACAACCAAGCCGAGGTTATCTTCTCTGCTTTAGTCGAGGGTTCAACTTAAGTTGGGAAATGCGGTGACAATCATTCGCCTTATTTGTCAAGCAGTTATAAATATTAAACGGTATCAAATGATGAACGTCGGTGCTAATACATACTAAGTCAGAAAGTTCTAAAGTGCAAAACTGCCTTTCTGATGCAACATGCCATGCGATTCTAACGGTGCTTAATGAAACAGCAATAAAAATTTAAGAGCATTCGAGAGTAGGTGCACTTCACTAGTGTGCTATTAGCATATTATGTCATTTACTTCATATTTTAATATTTATCCATCAAAACCAGTTGGCTAAAAAAGGCTGACACTGTTCACCTCTCGCATCGTGGCCATGAACAATGCAATGATAATGACTAGAGACCTTGTTCCAACACGTTAGCACGGTTTAGGAAGTGGCTCGATCTGTGAATTTTTCATCTTTCGCTGTATCTGTAGATATCGCTGTATATGAGGCATCGCTCTTGTTGCCGTGCTCGGGCTTCTCTCTGCCTCGCTCCCTGCGCTCATTTCATTTAGCCTTCCAAATCCATTTATGTGCATTTTGAAGAGGCAAGAAACAAATGACTGAGGGGCTGTGCACATATTTATTTCACATTGAGAGGTGCGTAATAGGATCCTCATGCGTGAAATTTAGACGCGAATGTATTAACGGCGCATCTACACAAAACAGGGCCGCAACATCCTGTAACGTCGCACGCCGTGATTCATATAAATACAGACCTATTATCAACGCCGCAAGCCCATCGAAATAAACAGTAAAAATGCTGGGTGAAGATGCGCAACTCCAGGGGAGAGGCTAAATAGATACATAATTTCAGGAGATGAGATAGGTTTTTTTGTCTCTGTACCATAAATCTATGCCGGTGTACGAGTCAGAGAGACGGGCGCGTGAGCGAGAAACCCGTCGCGATGGGACAATAATGGAACGTAGCAAAGTAAGGCAGGCCATGGTATTTTTAGCACAACAGCCAACAGAGACTGAGGTAAATAAGAGAAGGACTAATGAGTTTTAATGCAGGAATGGCAAGTCCAGGATGTGGGACTCGAATCGCAAGCGGGTTACAGTGTACTCCTGAGCCGCTCTCCTTCAAGTGACTTTGATCACTGTTGTTTGCCCACGACTGGGGATTAACAGCGCCCTAGCGGAGAGGACGCGGCCATTCGCTCCTGCGGCAGCGGTGCATTCTGGGAGAAATAAAAACGGCGCCTAGAAGTCAATCTCCCTGTAGCTCTTTCGGTAAAAAAAAGAATTTGAGCTGTCGAATTAACACGCACAAGCTGGAAATAAAAACAGCCACCATCCATGTCCGGTGAGATCGCGCCAATTGCTTATTGTATAATATCGTTTACAATTGTGCCGTTTTCAATCGTGGCTCCATGAAATGCATACAGGGAACCCCCCCCGCTTTACTTTCAGGGGTTGGAAATATGCCGCTTGTGTTTTCTCGAGAAGCAAAGTTCAAATTCTACGCACTTTCTCTGATTAATACAGCGGGACCAGCGTATCAGAGGGAAGATATTATTAGTAACACAGTCTTGGGGAGTAGGCGGAACCAGTTGCACAGCTCTGGTGTCAACTAATTTCAAAAAGGAAGAAATAATAAATTGATAAAAAGTGTAATTCAGGCTGAGAACCATTTGTCTTAAAACCAGGTTGACAAGAATGGTGGCATACTGGCACGTCAAACAATGCGGGAACATTCACATCATAACTGATAGGGGAGCATTTCGAAAGATGAGCATGCAAGGAATGCACATCACAGGAATTTCCTCATTGAAAAAGAATAAAGGAAAAAAAAAAAAAAAAACAGATTACCTGAAATTGCAGTGCAAAGTCACTTGGGTTATTTTACACCTCGGTTGTCTTCAGGACCCACTTGAGGAGAGAATGTAACATTTTCGCAGTGTGTTTCGTGGTGAGCTGCAGGGCGGTTTGCTTTGCCCTATCACCTAAATGATACTGAACAGTGGGTTGTTTGTGAAAAGCGCTGCTGAAAGTGATAGGTCCGGTGCAGGTGCCCGTCTCTCAGCTGTTTGTTTGCAATTGCTCGCACAACGAGATAAAGAGGCCCATTGATTGCCTGACACAATCATTAACCTTCATAAACAAATAATGACGCGGAAATGCGACTCCAGGTTTGTTAGGATGGTTATCTGGTGGCGAATAGTTACTTTTAATGTTTAACGTGAACCTGATTGTTCTGCTTGGGAGATTCATGTGTGTAAACTGCAATTCAGAGTGTGTGACTGTGTCTGGGGGTGGGGGGTTGGTTGCGGGATGGACGGCTTCCTTTATGGAACAAACTGTTTCGCAAGCATTGTATGGTCTTATGGACGTAAACAAGTGTTTAGAAAAATCCAGTATATTTGAAGGGAGGAATCGTTTGCTGCAGTAAGAGCTAAACATCAGCGGGAACACCTCTTGAGTCATTCCTCTCAGGTCTTCATAGCCAAGATCTAAAAACCCCCTCTTCTAGATTGGGTTTATGTAGTTGATGACACAGCAACAGGTTTAAAAAAAACACGTACTGTTGTGTATGCCCATTTCGACACACCACATTCAATCCATGCACTACAGCTGATGAGTTTTAAAATAAGGTTCACAAAAGAAGGATGGTGATGGAATGGAGCTCACCAAAACCACCTAGGGCTTCAGTGGGGATGCGTGGTCCGATATTATTCTTGAAAAAAAACAATGACGTACTTTAAAAAAAATATGGACTCTCTCTCCTACTTGATCGTTATAATCAGAATGTATGGAGAGACAAATCGGTTTAAATGCAATCACCTACACCATTTTATGTCACAGTCAATAAAATGTTTCAACTAACCACAAATGTAACTTTCCTTAGAACACATGGAGCGCTGCAAGATCCTCCTTTCAGTATGAACACCAGGCAACTATCTTCATTTATTCATTTATTCATTCATTCATCCATTCGCTTGTTCATTAACTAATTCGTTCTTTCTTTCTCCCACGTTAAATTTTACCACCTTCTTTTCTTCTAATCATTATTTCAATGTATATTTTAACTTGGGTTGAAATGGTTATTGTGGGGGCTGGGGGGATTTACGGAGGTGGGTTACTGCATGGGTGTCAATCGGAGGGAAACACATACAAGTGTATTATTGTACTTTCTCCTTGTTGTTATTGTTTCTAAAGAGAGGAAAAAAAATTACTAAACAAACAAACGAAGGTTCTCCAGTGCTGCGGTCCTGCAGAAGTGACACCCTTTAATATATCATGTGACATCCACATCATTTAGTAAGCAGCCAAAAAAAAAAAAAAAAAAGCCAACGAAGGGCAAAACACTGTGATGGCTTGTATGAATCCCACATCTGCTTTTTTTTTTTTTTTTTTTAACAGCTCTTTTTTGTTGTGTTAAATACAGCCCGTGTCAGGAAGCCTCCTCGCACCCATAAAGCAAGTCCAATGACAACGTACAGTGGGCGCTAACACAAGGACATAGTTCATCATGACATTTTGTGCAATTCCCGTCTGATTAGGGTCATTATGCCGGAGCCCTGATTTATGCTGTCATTTCCTCTCGGCCCAGCCCGCATCAATGAATCTTAATGAATTGGTAAATAAGGGTGAGGATTACACTCCGAGACACCGAAACATCCCTCTTCCTCCACCCCACCAGATTTATGGAGCCAATTAGAGCCGAACAGAGAAAATTGGTTGGCGGGGAAATAATATTCTTGATGGGCCAAAATGGCAGGAAAGCATCCGCTCTGAAGGGCAAGCGCGCTGTCGGCGTGGAGTCTATAAAACCGCTCACTTCTGTAAAATACAAAAGAAAACCAGAGGCACGCTCACAGGAGACACGCCGTTTTATTGCGACGCAAAAGGGAAATCGGCTGCCTCGGATAGAAAGCTAGTGAATGAATGCTTCATTTGAACTCGCCTTCGGTCATTATTAACAAGGATGCCATTTGCTAAACGAAATGTGCGCCTGTTGACAGGAACCTCTGAAACAGAGCCACTGTAGAGTTCTTACGTTCGGGAAAGAAAGATGCTTTCGATGTTTTCCCTCCCGATCCATCTCCCATGAAAAAAGAGTACTACAGGACTACAGATGAAAGGGAATTAAGATGTAAAGTGTACCGTGGACGCGTTACGGCGCCGGCGCCTTCACGCTAAGGTAAAAAGAAATTCGAGAAACGTGTGCTCGATCCTGCCATGTATGACTCACATCACAGCGCACGAATCTCGCTCTTTGTGATCAAAACGATGGTCAGCGAGAGAAAGTCTAACTAGCATGCTGCTCTGGAACTTTAATGTCTTACACACCAGGGCAACACAAACACGGAAATAAGAGGTGGGGACACAAAAGCAGAAAAGAAGGAATAAACGTGCAATAAAGTAAAAAAAAAAAATTAATTCCATGTAAGAATACGAAAGGCGCAGTCAGGGGTGATAATGAGGACGCTTTATGCGTTACACACTGCAAGTTGGTTTGGAGTGTAGATTCAGCTCTCGAACATCAAACAAGGAGGCCCTGTTATTAGGCACAAAGCTGAGAGAGAGAGAGAGAGAGAGAGAGAGAGAGAGAGAGAGAGAGAGAGAGAGAGAGAGAGAGATTGTGTGTGTGTGTGTGTGTGTGTGTGTGTGTGTGTGTGTGTGTGTGTGTGAAGAGGGGTGGAAAATTAGAGCTGAAACCGAGCAGCAAAAAGACCTCTAATTTACTGGCATGTACAGTATGCAAATGAGATTACTCTCCGCTTAACAGCATCGTTTATGTCCATATTAATGGCATCATCATTACGGGGACTCAAATTAAATTACGCCGTAATTAGCATATGAAAGTGATTGGTGAAAGTTTAAAACAAATACCCAATTTTCGCTAATGAAGAGCTGTAATCAGTGTGTGTAGATGCGGAATGAAAACAGGCAAAACAAATATGTGTTTTCGGCGGGGAGGGCAATGACGAGCTGCTCTGTTTGAACCCACCGCACAGACAACAACTCCTGACACAGCTGCTTGACGTGTGTGTGTGTTTGTGTGTGTGTGTGTGTGTGTGTGTGTGTGTGTGTGTGTGTGTGTGTTTGTGTTTGTGTACGGGGAAGGCCTTCACACCCTCAGCTTTCATTTCCCATACATGCTCTGATCAAAGGTGTAATTTCCCACACTTGCCACTTTGGGAGCTAATCAATAAAACACTAATCACTTCACGCCTGATCTGGAGGAAGAAAGCGGGCAAGCAAGTGAGAGAGAGAGAGAGAGAGAGAGAGAGAGAGAGAGAGAGAGAGAGAGAGTGAAGGGTGAGCAAAAGTGCTGTATCTAACAGCTTATAAACTACAGTTTAAAGGTTAAAAAAAAAAAAAAAGAAAAACAATTTCAACACCTCGGCTCTATCACAGATTTCTCCTTACTAACATTATTATTATCAGACTGGCAGAGGGAACTCTGTAAAAGCTCAGAGAGGTGAAAACATCCCATAATTCTGTCTCTTACAAATCCTCTCAACATTATCTCATGATAAACCCACTGGACTAATGAGAACACAGATTTTAGTCGATTTCATTGGGCTACGACCACAAATCTCCTCTATGACACCAAACTGCCCTGATCATCCAATACTGCTGTACATGTTTTGGTCTGTGTGCAGAAAGTTGAGCTGTATATTCTCCTTCATCTTCCCCTGATATGTTAAAGTAGCAGTAGGCGTAGGTTACATTTGAAGACGATGGTTCGTGCCATGTCCCTTCCTTGCATGTCCCCTGATCTCGAACGACACCGGGCCGAGCACTTTATCAGAGACTCTTCAAAATTCAAACAAGTGACATTTTATTCATTGAGGAATCCATTAAAGACCCTGTTTCTAAGAAGTATGTAAATGACGAGCCTTTCAAGGTAGACGCAGGGCAGATTCCCCTCCATCAACTAATGACGGCGCTCATTACATGCAGGTGAGCGAGCGAAATAGAAGCGGTGTCGTGTGTGTGTGTGTGTGTGTGTGTGTGTGTGTTGTGTGAGGCTGTGTGATGAGCGCTAGCCTCTTCGCTGCTTAAATCCCTATGAAATGCTAATATCTCACTTCTAATTAGAGGACACTAAGTCCAAATGCACCTTCACGCCTGCTGGCCAGCGACATAAATTTTGCCCCTCCACCCCACCAGCCGCCCCCCACCCGCCTGAAGATGTGGTCTGACTACAATCTATTAATTTATATTTAATGTTTGTGTGCCGTGTGAGCAGAGGCTTTCGATTCGAATTCACACTTTTGCAGCCTCTTCTTGCGAGTTCCACATGCCTGCAAAAGTGCCCCCTTTTTTTTTATTATTATTATATTTTTTTTTGCATGCGCTCCCTCAGGTCTCCTTGTAAACAACAGTATAAAGGATAAACCGGTCCCGCCTCACCCCACCTCTACACGCTTGCCATGTTTACACGTCTGCAGCCATAAACATGTTTACAAGAAAAAAGCTGCCGCCATTCTCAGAAACTGACCTTGAAATATCAGCAAACAACCAGCACAGCAAGTTCATTAAGGGTGTCGAGAGGCGCGCAATAGCACCACCCCTCAGCTTAACACACGCCAAAACCCTCTCTGGGATGCTGGGGTTTCTGCTACAGACGAGTTATTTACACGTGTGTAAAAATTTATGAACTTTTGTATCATCGGCGTATTAAAACGCCTCCGCTAATGGATAGCGTGAAATAGAGCGTAATTAGAGCTAGGGTTTTATAGCCACTGTTATCATGGTTATTGCTTACAATTTTGTAATGTCAAAATCAATACGGGTTACTTATGTCTGTCTCTATGCTGAGAAATGACAAGAATTTATATAATGTGCACTTACTGGGCGTGCTCGGGAAAGGACAGTGCGTGCGTTTAGGACCGGTACACGGCAGTGATTATCAATTTCTATAGTGGTTTCTCACCACAGCGTTTCTGATCGTTGTGTTTAAAGCTGCAATTATTGCATGTACTACACGGAGTAAACAGCAGGAGTTCTTGTTTATTGGATTTCACTTTCAGGTCAATCACAGGTTCTGATGGGTTAATGGGTCTAATGGGTGTGGCCTCAGGCTTTAATTCCAGCCAAATCTGAAGAACACTCGATAGTTGATTGAAAACCAAAATGAATCAAGTGGAATCAGTTGGGGCTCCTGCTTGGTTAAAATGAAAGCAGGCAGCCAATGAAACTGATGCCCCAAGAGTCGAAGAAAAGTTTTCTCAAAGCACCTCGATACAAATGTATTATGTAAAATATCCAACTTTAAAAAATAGGCAAATATGTATAATATTTTGACTTTAAAGCTTTTTTATTCCTGAATCGTCCACTAACTTGTTTCTGGATTATTAAGATTTCAATTAAACTAAAGTGACCATTCACTATAGTCAATACAGGTTGTCGCCGACATACGACCTATGCAACTTACGACCATTCGCCTTTACTAGCCGCGGCGTACGTTATTTTTTTTTTACCAGTTTCTGGCATAATTTCACAGTACTGTACATATAGCCTACTCTACTTATGACCAAATCGTGTTATGACCGGTCTGTCGGTCCCAATCGTGGTCGTAAGTCGATGACTACCTGTAATACATAAACGATTGAAAGAAAATGTGAAATCTTTAAGCACCAGAAAGTAAAAAAAAAAAAAAAAAAAAAAAGACGTACTTTAAAAAACCCTTAAAACCTGTCCGTTCCGTTTGTAAAGAAATGAAAACGATATGTTAACGACAATAAAAGCTGGAGCGTAAATCTCTATTTGAACTGGTATTATTAAATCATTCTGAAAGATAAGGTTATACATCATGAAGTATTTGATCCTCATCTCAGGTTATGGAGATTGACATTCGAGATTCCTCGGTGTCCCAGAATGCCATTCAGCTGCTGCTGCAGATAACTCTGGGTAAATACCAGAGACACGAGGTGAAGCTAGACACACTTTATAAGCCACAAAGAAGAGGAGAAAGAGTTTAAGCTTTCCAGCCCTTACACACCTGAGATGTGATAAAAAAAATTAAAATACAAAAATAAATAAATAAATGCTTGGGGGTAATCAAAAGTTTGTAATAACAATTCCTGTAAAAAAATATAAAAGAGCTTCTCTGAACTTGAAATCAAAGAAAGGCTACAGGTCTGAAAGATCAGGTTCAACCAAATGATTTAAGGGTGCATCTGTTCTCAAGCAATTCCCCTTCCAGCAGGCTAACTGAAGGACATTTCTTAGAAGCAGAAGCAGTGAGAAGACTGATAAATAATGGGCAGTCAATATTGAGTTGTGGTGGAATGTAACATCCTGTATCCCTGCTGAGAAACACTGTAAAGAGACAATTAGATACTGAAGTACTGATGAGCCTTTCAGAGAGAGAGAGAGAGAGAGAGAGAGAGAGAGAGAGAGAGAAAGAGCGAAGAAATTCAACAATAAAACACACGGCCAAAAAGACACTAAATAGAAGCAGGGTCTGTGTGGTGATTCACTAATTCACCCGCACAGTAACAGTGAAAAGACATGACATTGAGTTTTTATTGTCTAAGTGGCAGTTTGAGTGCTGTGTTTCCCCTCTCCGGCCCCCGGCCTCTACCCTCGCGGCTTTCAACAGCCAGATAACCATATTAGGACACGTATAACAAAGTAAACAATAACACCGTGGCAATGAGATGGAAATTTCTTTTTCACCTAATGGTGTTTGTCATTGCATGACTTCAGCTCCTCGGCTCAGGAGGCTTGTGTTTACAAAAAAACAATGATGGAATCGAAACGTCCGCCTCGCCGCAAAAGTGTGTGGTCCCGCTCTACGCACAGAATTAGCTTCCTTCTAAAAGTGTCAGAGCAAAATACCGTGTACAGGTATCTTTTCTTAGTAGAGGAATTAAGACAGTTTCGTCTTCAGACTGATTAGATGACGATAGAAAAAAAAGGTCAAAGTAGCAGAAATTATCTGTTGAGAAAGCAAAAATATTTTTGGTTATTATATATAAGGTGAATAATATGTTAAAGAAAAAAACAATATTTACATTAAATGGCCAAATATTTGCGATCACCTGATGATCATATCCATATGCATTTCTTCATAATGCCTCTCTCTTTGCCTACAACGGCTTTTTATACCGTATCGTTAAGGGTACCCTACACTGGAACTAAGAGACCCAAACCTGTGTCTGCATTGACAATGCCCCTGTGCACAAAACCAGTTCCGTAAAGACATGGTTTGCCGAGGTTGGAGTAGCCTTGACCTCAACGCCACTGTACACCTTCGGAGTCCTCTCGGCTTAAATGGGTGCCTGAGCTCACTAATGCTCTTATGGCTGAATGATCAGAAATCCCCCCTTCCACAGTACAAAATCTAGTGGGAAGCCTTTCCAGAAGAGTAGAGCTTATTGAAACAGCAAATATAGAATGAGACTAGATCAAATGTGATGTGTGCATACAGGTTCAATGGTCACAAACCTTTGGCTATATAGGCTGTATATCTTAGTTGCGGTATACACTAAGTATATTTTTACCACAAAATGTTTACATTTTTTATCTATAACTGTCAGGGGGTGTTGATTAATTTTCCATAAAGCACCACAGCTCTAAACTCTGTTATTCAGTAAATAATAAAATGGTCACTGTTGACAGATTTCTGTGGCATAAGAAGAATAAAACACCGAGATTTCTTGTTATATGGGAAAGAATCAGCCTGGAGGTTACTTCCTACACATTTCAACAAGTTTTACTCCTTAACTAAAACATTTGATATATAATCACACAAGCAACTGATTATTAAAAAACTATTCATTATGAATGTACGACTGATTGAATAAGATGAACACTAAGAAGGCGTAGCTTTACTTCAGGTGTAGCTTCTCGGCATGCAAACTATGCTGAGTCAGTGGAAGCCTCATATTTAATTTATAATAGTTGTCTCAGTGTTTCGAGGTTCTTACACCTTTTGGATTTCGGGGGGAAAAAATATCTGGCAAAAGTGAATAGAAAAGCTGATGTTCATCCACAGGCACACTGAAGTAGCCATTCGATACGGTCAGCTGTGTAAGAGGCAGACATGGAAAAGCTTCATGAATAGTGCAGTAAAAGAGATAAATCTAAGATGCTGTCTTTCTGCTCTCCTCAGCTAAACAAGTTCTAGTGTCTCCTTTTCACTCATTCAACACTTTCGCAATCAGCACTAGCGAAGTTACCGCACACTTAAAGGAAATTAAGACTAGCAAAAATTCAACCTGTGCTGCTGTCTTTGAGATCTTTCTCCAGAAGGTTCTCTCTATATCTTTCTCTCTCTCTCTCCTGCCCTCCCTCACTCTCTCTCATACACACACACACACACACACACACACACACACACACACACACACACACACATATTCGCATGTTCAAATGCAAGCTGTTTATTTACATAACATTCAGTCTATTCCATTAAGCAGCTGCTCCAGGTGCTTTATCCGTAAAAGGGATTTTGCTTCCCCAAATAGATGCGGAGGCGCCAGAGTGCTAAAATGTTATTTGTTGAAAGCACTTCATGCTCAATATAAACTAAAGAACAACAAATGCCAAAGTTAATGAGTTTTCATGGATTACGAGCCGTATTTGGCTAAAGTCTGAGCTTGTCATACTTTTTTGGCAGCGCATTGTAATAAACTTGACTACAGTTTTTCTGTGTTCCACATGCATGTGCATTCCTGGCTTTTGCATGTGCATATCTTCACTAAAACTACTGCTGCTCAAAACCTGAAAAAAAGGAAAAAAGAAAGAAAAAATAACATATGTCCAAGCACTGGTCTAATCAGAGGGACAAGTAGAAGAGAAGAGAAGAGAAGAGAAGAGAAGAGAAGAGAAGAGAAGAGAAGAGAAGAGAAGAGAGAGAGAAGAGAAAATGATGAAGAGATGAGAAAAGAAAATGAAGAGAAGAGAAAAGTAGAAAAGAGAAGTGAAGAGAATAAAAGAGAAAATTATGAAGAGAAGAGAAGAGAAGAGAAGAGAAGAGAAAATGATGAAGAGAACAGAAAATAATGAAGAGAAGAGAAAGTGATAAAGAGAAGAAAAGAGAAGAGAAAATGATGAAGAGAACAGAAAATGATGAAGAGAAGAGAGAGAAGAGAAGAGAGAGAAGAGAAAATGATGAAGAGAAGAGAAGAAAATAATGAAAAGAATAGAAAATGATGAAGAGAAGTAATGAGAAGAGAAGACAAGAGAAGATAAGCAAAGAGAAGAGAAGAAAATGATGAAGAGAAGAGAAACGATGAAGAGAAAATAATGGAGAGAAGAGAAGAGAAATGAAGAAAATAGAAGAGAAAACAATGAAGAGAAGAGAAGAGAAGAGAAGAGAAGAGAAGCGAAGCGAAGAGAAGAGAAAAAAGGATAGTATAGGAAAAGAAAAGAAAAAAGAAAGATCGGTTTGCTCGTAATACAACAAGCACTCAGATAAACACATGGCCACAAAATGCACTTGCAATGCATCTGAAATTGTTGTTGCTCTGTGCGCAAATTGTGGTTTAAAATCTGCTGAGAAAGTGTTTGAAAATGTCAGCTACAGTGCAGTCAATAGGTTTGAGACTAAAAAGGAAATGTAAGTTTGGGAACAAGTGTAGAGTGGATTGAAGAAAAGCTCTCAGGCCAGTAAACAGAGTGAAGTTTAGGGAAAAGACAGCGGTGTACAAAAGAAATTAGCTACCTCTTTCGCAAAACTGCTACAAATCTCCTATTTAACACTTTTAAATTCGACAAGTGTGATATGACGTGTGAGACACGGTTTAGTTGACAAGCAATATCAAATGATGTAATTTCCCCAAATAGCTGTTTTACCAAGGTCCTAAAATGGGCTTGTGTTATAAGATTGAAAAGAAAAGAAAAAAAAAAACAGTCACACAGTTCAAATGTAGTCCAATTCTTCAGAAAAAAACAAGCATTACAAGAATTACCTCTGCTGCTTCAGGCAGTACACACACAGCTACATAGCACTGATTTACACCTGGTATAGGGAGGTGGACAAAACCCCTCATACCGTATACATGCGTATGGGGGGGACTTTGAGTTTACTGGCGCATTAAAGTCTGTATACCAGTCTCATACACAACATTGTTTGTTGTGCCGAATACAGATTTCACCATAAAAACGTGCACAAACAACTTACTACATCTGCTCCAGAGTTCCTCGGGGGGATGGATTTCACTTTCATCTCTTTAAAGACAAGCAGTCAGTTGAAAGAAAAAGCTGTCACCTTGATTCAATACTGAGATTCTACCATAAAACCTGCACGTCACTCACGCGCCGTGTCAAGGCCCTTTTTTTTTCTTTCTTTTTTTTTTTTAACGTCGAATTAATTAAGTTGCATGTCGATACATGAACTAATAGGTCTGTAATCAGGGTTGGTTTATGCCTATGGAATATCGAGGATGGATGCCTCATTTCTGCATCCCTGCCAAGTTTATGTGATTTCAACTGAAGGCATGTATCAAAGAAGTAGGCTGTGCAGTCAAAGGTGAGGAGAATAAAGATTTAAAGCATCGCTTTGACTTTTAAGAGGGAACAAAACATCAACTATCGCAGGGAAGTCACTAACGAATTGATCATGGCAGCCCTTATTGCAAAAAGCAAGCCAGTGTCTACACAAATTAGTGAAAATGTGAAATTTACGAAAATCCTTCTAATTCCAGCATTTTTAAGCCGGAACGAGAAGAAAGAAAATAAAAACATGTGAAGCCTATAATGCGTCGTTGTGCATGGTGTAATAAACGGCATGGGCAAAAGTATTAGGACACAGGCCTTTATCAGTCATATGTGTTTTTTACTCCAAACTGCTCCCACAAAGTTTGAGGCACACACTTGTAAAGGATGTCTCTGGATTTAGGACCATTCAATTTTCCCATGACTTCTAGACCCAAAACTGTTCCATCATAACAATGTCCCTGTGCACAAAGCAAGCTCCCTGAAGACATGGTTTACATGTTTGGAGTGAAAGATGACTTTTCTAAAAACCCTTGTGGCTGAATGAGCATTTATATATATATATATATATATATATATATATATATATATATATATATACACACACACACACACACACACACACACACAGTATGGTCAGCTGTCCAAAAACGTTTGTCCATATAGTGTACGTAGATAGGACCTGTACAAAAGCAGGCAGAGGGACACAGGATCGAAATAACTGACAACCCAAAAGCACAGATATATATTTCAGTTTAATGTGCAAATACACAACCAAAAATGAAACCTTTTTCAGCAAGCAATACAAACTCTGAAATTGCCACATCATTAGTATAGTAGATTCTGGACTGCGGCTTTATAAAAGGGGAAAAGAAAACTGGATGGGGAGTGATTTTTATGGACACAAGTGTCTCTTTTTCTTCTGTTTCTTGAAGTTTTTTTTTTGTTTTGTTTTTTCCAAAATTTACAGAATCAGTGACACTGGAGACTGGAGAATGTATTTCTTTAAAAAGAAAGCACCAAATCATGTATAGCCATTAAATATAAACCCATCTTCTGAACTTGTACTACGGTACTTTTAGAGCTCCTTTAACCCAAAATTCATTAACACATCAGATTGAAGAATTCAACAGAGCTGTGATAAAAATAGTAGTACTATTAAAAAATATGTAACACCAGTAATTATTGTTAGTGGAGACGATTTTTTTACATTCTAGTTAAGTGTGTGTGTGTGTGTGTGTGTGTGTGTGTGTGTGTGTGTGTGTGTAGACAGGTGGAAGGAGACTGGTGATAAATAAACATGGTGGTTAGGAGAGCATGATTGTTTTAATTTTGCCTCACCACAAAATCAAGATGACATGGGAAAGCACACACAAATGTGTATTATAAGTTACCTAACACACACACACACACACACACACACACACACACACACACACACACACACACACACACACAAACACATAGTAACATGAATGCCCACACCTACAAATGACACGCAGCCCATCATGTTTCCTTTGTACTTCTCTCCACATTCCTGGAAGCTGTTCCTCTAAACACTCACTTATGTTAATCCTGAAAGAATAATCTGGAGCTGTGCATTGCAGAACAAAACCTGCATCTTCAATAACCAAATCAAACCAATTTCACTTAAGCTAGACAGGAGTTGGTCTCTGACACCTGACCCACGGCACAAGCCAAACACACTCCATGAATGTCTTCCTGTTGCCACACGTGAGCAGCGCAAAAAAAAAAAAAAATGTAAAAGATGGTAATTGTGTGTGCGTGTGTGTGTGTGTGTTTGTGTGTGTGTGTGTGTGTGTGTGTGTGTGTGTGTGTGTGTGTGTGTGTGTGTGTGTGACGGTACAGTTCCTGCTCAGGCTACAGATTTCCTCCTCTTCAACTGTTGGCTTGAGTGAAAAGGCGGGAAGAAAAGCAGTGATTTATGGCCGTGCGTCTGAGCCGAACAAAGGCGCATTTCCCGCCGACAGCTGATCTCTACGCCCTTCCGAAATGTTCAGTCTGTTTGTTTGTGTAGGGAAGCTGGAAAGTCAGGTGGAGTGAATCACAATTAAGACAGCTCGCTGGTGAGAAACGACGTAATGAGAAAGAGAGAAAGGGAAGGGAAGAAAGGCTTATGAGCGGCGTGTAGTATTTCAGTATGTGGCTGAAAGCAGGAAAGGCGAGGGAGGCTGAGAGTGTGACTGAGCGACAGATAAAAAAAATAAATGCAGACTGCAAGAGGATGTAAGGGTGTGTGGGGATGTGTGTTTAAGAGTGAGCTCATGGGAAAGCATGGGAAGTCTAGTTTGTGCCCGCCATGCCGTGCGAGACAGAACGCAGATACATCGGCACTCGCAGATACATCCGCACTCCTGACATGTGAAAACACCCCCCCCCCCACCCCCTTTCGCCCCCTTGGTTTGTTCCAGTCTCTCTGTCACTCATTTTGGACTGTTCCATTGCGAAACAAGTTGGGGGGATAATTGTTAGATACTCCACCTGAAGGTGGCATCACTAAAAGCCTCAAGGTAAAGTATAGTTGGTTTACTGTCTATCATTACCATAATGGCTTATAATAAGATATTGCTTAGTCTAAAAAGAATAATAAAAAGAATAATAACTAGAATGGGACATTTCCTGAAGAAATAATAATAATAATAATAATAATAATAATAATAATAATGACAATTTAAAGACATTATTATTATTATTGTTGTTATTATTAATAACAATAACAATAAATGCTAATTTAAAAAAATTAAATGATATGTTCATATGTCACAAGTTTTCACAAGCTATTATATTCAAAAATAAATAAATAAATAAATAAAAACTAATAATGAAAAAAGGAAGCCATAAAGCCCAGAAATGTCTTATCCTTTTTAGACTTTGACAAAACAAAAAGACATTCTATTTACCTCTGTGCTGGGACGAAAAAACAACAAACAACCCAACTGCACTGCACTAATCATAAGCCTGCAGAGTCTCACCCTGCACATATTAGTGTTTTTCCTACACACAAAATGAACGGCTAATTACCTTCTCTCCCCGAGTTGAAGTTGGTGTATTGGAGTAGGGGAAACAAAAAATGAAATAAAAATATGTGCAAGGATTCCTGTGCATTAATCCAGTTCAATAGCCCTGCCTCATGCATCACGTCATACTAATAAATAATCTTTTGTTTACCTTCTTCCAAGGACTCGCTTGCTTGAAGCTGTCTTCGGTTACAACTCTCGGAGTTTAGCCTTCTCGTTCTGTGGGCAGACCAAACACAAACGAGTGTTTATGAATGAATAATTACTGTGCGGAGCCTGAAAAACACCTGTCAGCTCTGAAGCGCATCAGTGATTCTGACAGAAGTGTGCATGTGCGGATGGGTCAAGGCGCATTAAATCATGAGTAGGGGTGTAGATATGATCACTTCACGTTTGAAACCGAGTAGCTCTGCATGTGTTTGGTAAAGATTTGCCAAGTGGCCTTCAGCATCAACAGGCATTCAGTAGGTAACTCCTGCACAGAAAACTCGCTGCATCGTAAAAAAAATAATAATAATAATAAATTACTACTGCATCAAAACAACGGTATGAACTGGAGATTTTTATTATAAATGTTGCAGACTGTCTTTCCAGGAGAAACAAATCAATAAAAAGTCTGAACGAAAGGATGCCGAAAAGGTTTTTTGAAGTAAACGCAGTCACGCTGGATCGAGGAACGAAACTTGTTTTGCTCTGAATTACCTGTGTGTGTGCATCCAGCATGCATTCATTCTTTCCCCTAATACATTAAATAACGGTGTAATTATCTCATATTAATAATGCTTTATCTACGTGTTACAGTATGAAAATAAGGCCTTTATCTACTGTCTTTTTGTTTTTTTATCATTTTACATAGTTACATTTAAGTTCATATCTAGGTCATTTAAGTGTACAACATAAAAAAAAAAAGGAAAAACTAATAAACAAATTAAAAAAAAGAATATGATTATAATAGAATTCAAAGATATATCATTATGGTAGTGACTTGTGTTTCTCAGAGGATATGCACATCCGCACCTATGCTCAAACACAGGATGCCTATAGGCCAGTGTCTGGGGGACATTTGAATAAAAGCATCAAAGCATATCCGTGTATGAAAAAGAATTTTGATCGGCTCTTTCACAATGCTCTCTCATGCAGTTTATATTTGCCAGTCAAAGCAGTGGCCGGGCATTTGGGCTGGCCAATCGTGTTTATAGCAGGTGAAAAGGAAGGAGACCCAACATGCCGGGCGCAGGGCGAGTGACCAAGTTGCACCACTCTGTTCAGGGCCGCGATGGGCAAACGTTACGCAGACATATGCACTCCTCCTTGTTTTATGTCAGGGACCGCAGCCGTGTTCTCCCTGCTCTTCCAATTCATCGAGCTCCAATTAACATAGCATCACAGCTGTTGTAAATCAACAGGCCGCCGTGACACATGACAAATCTTTTCAGCTTAAAAAGCTAAACATCATTAATTCAAATCACCTGCTATGGCCTCTGGTGCTAAATGAGTTTACTGAAATGGCTCGTCATTCAATTTAGACAAATGTTCCCTCCTTCTAATCGTAAGACCGTTCTAGCTGAGGTAGGAAAAGATGAAGGGTGTGTGTGTGTGTGTGTGTGTGTGTGTGTGTGTGTGTGTGTGTGTGTGGAGGGGGATAGGAAGCATGGCAGAGTTTTAGATGGCAGCTGTGCACACTGCTGCATTTTCACTTTGTAGTCGAATTGCATGGCTCGTAATAGCTAAACAGATAATTGTCGGAATTGAAAGTGGTGGGGCGCGTAGTAATGGCAGGTTTAAAGCAGCAGGGTGACCGTCGGCGAGGAGCGGGAATTGAAGCTCCTATATGACGCCCGGCTGATGGAGAACAAGAAGTGTGGCCAAGAAGAGCGAAGAAAGAGGGATAGGAGGAGAAACAAGAGAGCCAGCTGAGAGGATCAGGTCCTATGGGTATGTAATAGAGAAGGCAAAGCGAGAGGGCTCGCTAAATGAAGAGTGCGAAGATAGAAGTGGGGAAATGAAGAACAGGGAGGAGTAGGTGATTCAGCATGCCTCTGTGTATGTGTGTGTGTGTGTGTGTGAGAGAGAGAGAGAGAGAGAGAGAGAGAGAGAGAGAGAGAAAGAATGAAAATGGCATATGATGCATCTTGCGAATCAGTTGATATATTTAAATTAAAATGCACTTTTACTTGCTCTTTATCTATAGGAAAATCAGCCGTAGAGGAACATGCGCCAAAATGAGTCAAAACCCATTGAAACTAATAAAAATGCTGACAATATCTTTTTGTGTGCCATAAACACACACCCACAGTATTACTCTCTCCAAAACATGAATAAATGTAACAATAGCATACTTAAATATTTACTATTACATTCTGTGCATTTTAAAATATCTATACCTATGTAGATAAAGGTAAATAAATGATCATAAGCTTTAGCGTAAAAAAAAAAAAAAAAAAGCCAAAATATTGTTACACACACTCTGTGGTAGAAATGTCTGAGCAGCAGAATAGGATCTTTTGTCATATCACACTCATACTCAGGGACTGCCA
Source organism: Silurus meridionalis (assembly GCF_014805685.1). Classification (NCBI taxonomy): domain Eukaryota; kingdom Metazoa; phylum Chordata; class Actinopteri; order Siluriformes; family Siluridae; genus Silurus; species Silurus meridionalis. The sequence goes on along the minus strand of NC_060884.1, from coordinate 12,026,604 downwards.
AGAGTGTAACTGATCCTGTTTTTATGTGTAGGAATACGATCAATATTTAATAGCCAAAACAGGAAATAAGCTCTCTGTGTTTCTTTAAGAGCACCTTGACATGTAAAGCACACATAGAAGGTTCTTAGAAAAAGCAGTCTTTATGGATTTCATGGAAACCTCTGTGAACAGTGAAAAGTTTGAGAAATGCTTGTGTTTACAACGCATTGTTTTCACAGAACTACCAAATCCAAGGAGCCCCTCAACTGTATTTATTTTTTTATTTATTTTGCAGGATGCAGATAAAAGACAGGCCCTGCAGTGACTGCTGAACTAATCATGAAATAAAAATACAACCATTATCATTATCACCACCACCATCACCATCATCTCTCTTTTTAAAAGTGGGTGCGTGGTGAACATATGCATGAATATTAACCACCTCTCTTTAAAAACCCAAAACCTGAAGAGGACCATCAGTGCAGGCTGCTCTTCAGCATCCACATTTACATCATCGCAATAGCCAAAACACACACTCCATGGATGGACTGGCACTCAGCGAAAAAAAAAAAAAAAACAAGCTGATCGCAACAAAAAGGCCTCTACGGTCATTCTGAACGCCTCTTCAGTCGATCTAATGGACGTTCTCCTCACTCACTTCACCGGCAACATAAGAGCGCATGAATATTTAGCGTCGAGTTAGGCTATTAATTGCTCACGCACGCTTCGACGCCAGATCCGTGGCTACTTCTGTTCCGGGACGTTTGTGAACTGTCTGGCCTCATTAGCATATTAATTTATGCAAAACCCGATCGCAGCCAATGGGCCGACCTGAGCTGTTCTCCTCCCTCAGGCACATGATGGCAAAGTGCCCAAAACATGTGGCTATTCTGAGGCACTATTTCATAAATAATCCACCAGCAACACGATCATGGACTGAAGGATCCATTCAACAAAAAATGGGCTAAATATCAAATTATACACAGTAATAAAGAGTGATAAAATGGAATTTCTGTCATATTCCATACGGAACGTGAGAATGGGGAATGACTAGTGCACAATGATTGGCCTTGGCCCGGATGGGGAACAAGCCATATAAACAAAAATCTCGGACGGGGATTCACAGCTACTGAAAACCTAGCTGGCTAAAGCCGTTAAGTCAGAAAAAGGAAAATTCACACACACACACACACACACACACACACACACACACACACACACACACACACACACGTACATACATGTACATTTCATTTACTCATTCTGACTTGAACTGGCAAGCACAGCTTGTTTAAGAAAGAGAATTGACAACGAAAGCAGACTGTTTAAAGATGATTGAACAGATAAAGACACGTTTATTCTCTGCTTTAACTTCAAAGCAGACGTGTCTCATCTGTTGAGTCTGTGGCGTTAGTCAAAATGGTAACGTGAAGCGTCACTACAAAACAAAACGCAACCACTTTGAACTGCCTATGGCTATTTATAGGCAGAAACTAAACGTTAATCGGTAAGCAGTAAATGGTAACTGTTGCGATCAGTCTCAGACAGCTGGAGCGGTAGAGCGAGAGATATAGATAGAGAAATATAAAGGCGAAAAAGCAAAGAATGATAGAAGCAGACTGAACGTGATTTAAGCTGAGAGAGAGAGAGAGAGAGAGAGAGAAGCAGAAGGAGAAGAAATCTATATTCACTTGGCTCGTGTGTGCTTAAGGTGTGTGCGCACAATACTTTCCAAGCCACTGTCTCTGTTCTGAAATACAGGAAAGTTTAATGTCTGAGTCACATTGAAACAAACACAACTGTTTACAAAAGACTGTCAAACTCGCTGAATGCACACACACACACACACACACACACACACACACACACACACACACACGTTCTCATCACTATGCCTTACATTCTGCCTTGCCCTCTAGAAACTTTATTAAGCGAGCATGAACGAAGCCAACCAGCTTGAACTCGTAAACAAAACACCCATCAATTAATCATATTTTCCCCTTCAATCTTCAATCGGCGCATTCCGACTTTGTGTCTCACGCCCACGTTTACAGTAAACAGGAGGGATTTCTGACATGCAAACAGACACAAATACCAATTAAACCCATGCTCCGGTCAAGCCCGAGAGAGGCAGAAGTGCAGTCTGCTGAATGTCAGCCTGTCTGAGCTTCGAGATTTTTTCAAACCTACCATGCCTCTTTGCTGAGGGTAGAACAAAGTACACAGAGTGTCCACACACACACACACACACACACACACACACACACACACACACACACACACACACACACACGCACACACACACACACTCACAGCTGCCTTAATACAGAGGAAAAGGAATTTCACTCCTGTCCCAAAACAAACAAAGCTGTCGCATTTCTTTACACTACTCCAGAGTTAGCAGGCCTGAATAGGGCATTCTTCCACTCTGTCAGACAAACACATTCGAATGAAATCATCCAAAAGGTAAAGAAAAAAAACCTAGCCAGTTTTCAGTGAGCAAGTGAACTGTGAGCAGTTGTGTGGAAGTGTGGACAGGGACAGCAAGCGAGATCTGGGTGCTCAGCCTCGTGCAGGCGCTCACGCTTTAGAGTCTTTCTCTGAGAACCAACTGTATGAAGGTGAGCGAGTGAGAGAGAGGGAGAGAGAAAGAGAGAGATCATTCTCTATGAGTAAAAGAGAGATAAAGTCTACAAAATAAGACAGAGAGATGGAGAGGGAGAGAGAGTGGGAGAGAGAGAGAGCGAGAGAGAGAGAGAGAGAGAGAGAGAGAGAGAGAGAGATTTTATGAGTAAAAAAGAGAGAAAGTCTACAAAATGAGAGAGATAGAGAAATAGAGACAGATAGAGAGAGAGAAAGGAAGAGGGGTTCTGTGAGTAAAAGAGAGAAAGTCTACAAAATGAGAGCAAACTAGAGAGAGAGAGAGAGAGAGAGAGAGAGAGAGAGAGAGAGAGGGAGGGAGGGAGAAGGTGGACAGGGGGGGGTGTCTACTGTATCAGGACAGATGTAGTCCTCTTCATAAACCCAAGACCTCATTTGACTAGATAAATGAGACAAGCACACTATAGTTAGGTCAGATTTATACAGCGGTAAAGTGAACACTGGGGGAACGCAAGTCAATAAGCTTTTACAGTCAGAGCCATGAGAGCTTTACTTTATTCTGCCCACTGTTTAAACTTGTCACACACACACACACACACACACACACACACACACACACACACACACACACACATTTACACGCTGGGAGATTCAGCGGTAGACAAATCTCAATCAATGGCTCAGAAAAAGGAAGAAGCAGTAAAAGAAAAGAGAAAGACACCTCGATAACTCACCCATGTACTTGCAGAAGCCTTCTACTCAATACTCCACACTTCACTTTGTCCTGTAATTCAACCTAATTTTTTTGTGCGTGTGTATTTCCAGAAAGTAAAACTCTCCTAGTCGCAGTCTGGAACTCTGTAGCAGAGATGACAGGAGTGTGTGAACAGCAGCCTTTCCCATACACACTTTCTGTCTCTCTTACACACATGCTCTCTTTTTTTTCCTCCCTTCTCTCGCTCTCTCTTCACAGAGACTGGAGGTATGTGGTCTAAACACAACAAAAGCCAGAGCCAGAGCCTGAGATTAAATATGCAGGAAGAGGGCCCCCCTTTGCATAAACACAAACACTCAGCAAATGAAGTACTGGCACTAGTCACGCTGCTGCTTGCTGGGACACTTCCTACCTGGGTCCCAAATCTGCCCAAAAAAATACAATATGTAAGGGACGATTTTTCTGTTCTTAAAAAGGTTATGCAATTGTAAATTTTTTTTTTTTTTTTACTATTTCAGTCAATAAACATTTATTGATTAGGTCCGATTACTGCGATTAAAAGGTAGCTATTGTAGGCCAGTGCGAATCATTTAAAGGTTGTCTTTCACATCCGCCTCCTAGTGGACAAACCAGGCACACATTGAACAGAGGGTGAAATGAAGGACGCCGCTAATCTAAGGAGTTCATAAAATAATACACTCTTTGCGCCCTCTCCCCCCCTCTCTCTCTCTCTCTCTCTCTCTCTCTCTGGGAGGTGCCAGTCTTACTTTCTGAAATGTGGACAGAGGCTGAGCCCACAGGAGCAAAGTCATGTGGAGAACAGAGTCTAGCCTTACACTCTCGAAGACACCTACTGATCCCTCCACTGGAGCATGGAGACAGCGAGAAAGAAAGCAGAGCAAGAGCAAGAGAGTGGGGGGGGCAGGAGAATGAAAGGAGATTTAGTGAGAATGCGGGATGAAATTTTTTTTTTTAAGTGTCGAGGAAGAGAGTTATCTGACGGACAGAGCGGATGCATCAGAAAGAGCAAGCGCTCGAGAGAGAGAGAAAGAGCGCTCGAGAGAGAGAGAAAGAGAGAGAGAGAGAGCGAAAAGCAGGCTCTCCTTAAAATAAACAGGGCGTCACGTTTCAAAGGCAAGGGGGGACACAGACATTCCATTGTTCAGGCCAATTATCAGAAGAAAATAATAACAACAGATGGCCTCAGAAAGGCCAAAGAAGGAGTGAGTGAGTGAGTGAGTGAGTGAGTGAGCAAGCGAGCAAGTGAGCGAGTGAATAAGTGAGTGAGAGAGAGTGATGGAGAACAGATGATGAAATGTGAGAGTGAAGGACTGTGACTGGGGGTGGGTTAAGTATAAATCGTTGGAGGGCTCTATACACCAGATGTGCACTCCTGTATAGGACAGTTAAACACGTCCGTGCTCTCCGTCTTGCCAAAAGCTACAGAGTGAATGCTCTGTGATCATCCTCGCCCAGATATTTTCTAGCCTGTTTAATCATAACTCAGCTGGGTGATGAGCTCCGAAATTGCGACATCGAGTGCTGACCTGCTTGCTTCCACTAAGTAAAAACTTCTTCTACTATCAGTGCGAATGCTTAGTACAGAATGCAGTTGCTCCTGTTTGGCAGAATGAAATACTAAGAAAACAGAGAGTGCATTAGAAAACAGGGAGGATTGTATATCGTGGTGAGGACGGGCAAGGCGAATTTCTTAAAAGCTTCCTAACTTTGCACAAATCATACAAAGGGAAAGTGCTGCCGTTTCTTTTCCTTAAGTTTTTTTTTTTTTTTTTTTTTTTTTTGATGTGTGTGTGTGTGTGTGTGTGTGTGTGTGTGTGTGTGTGTGTGTGTGTGTGTTGGGGGGCTGTTTATTTTCTTAGCATTTCTTAAGATGGAAGGGCTAAACTATCTGGAGTCTCTACATATTCTGGATGAGTGTGTGCGCACACGTGTGCGTGTGCATGTGTCGCGTTCTGAATGTGCTCCTGCCAAAGCAAAATCTGCCCTCGCACTTTAGATGAGAGGAAAGCAAAAAGTTTTTATTTCATTAACAAGACTAAAGCGTAATTATCTCCCAATGGACATTAATCACTAACACAAGGCTAGCGGAACTGAATGGCTTTCCTCCTCAATTATCTGTGTGACTCTACTCTCTCTCTCTCTCTCTCTCTCTCTCTCTCTCTATGTCTGTCTGTCTGTCTCTTTATCTCCATCGTAGGCTGTACACCTTTGAATAAGGCCTGCTGTGGTGCTTTAAACTCTCACTTCTCCCCACCCTTTCACACTTGTCAGGACAATGCCTTTCTTTCCAACACACTTTTGCTTCTCCTTGACTAGCTTTAGGTTTAATCGCTCTCGAGGTCGGCTCGAAATGAGCGTAAGCAAGCAGGCATCCAGTTTCTGCTACACTGCAAATATAGATTGTGCGCAAAAGCTCACGTTTAATCACATGACACAATATGTCGCTACAGTATGAATGTGGAATATATTGACACTACGAGATTGGCTTGTAGCCAAAAGCTCCTCTATGTATAATTGTTCAAACAACTATGTAAAGGCATTTCTAACGCTAACGTCACCTCCTCGGGTGACAAACTCCCCCAAGGCTTTGGTGCATAGCAATAAGAAAGCCCCTGATTTAATTAGCTTATAAAAATAACTGCCATTAGCACATCTTGCATGGAGGAAAAACTGGTTTGGAGCATTATAGTAAGTGAGTGTAAAAAAGAGAGCGAGAGAGAGAGCGAGAGAGAGAGAGAGAGAGAGAGAGAGAGAAAGGACCAAATATCTCACTTCTGGAAGTGGGAAGACAAAGCTGCAGCTATGATAAGGGAAGATCATTGGCCAAGCGTTGAAAGCGGGGTCGAGTTAATTAGACTATTGTCATTTTAATCAGGCCAGTTTCTTGGCTAGCCCTTCCTCAAAGAGCAAGGCAAGCGCTTTAAACGCCACGCTTAACACTTCTTTAAGGGGCTCTGACTCACTTGTGTATGTGAGTGTGTGTGTATACAGTATGTGTGTGTTTCTACAGACTTGCTCAGCTAATGAGCCGCAGCACAAGAAACAAAGCCCCTGAAGCATCACCAATGGAAACCCCTGCCCATTTCACTGCTTGAGTGAAAAAATTTTAAAAATCACATTTTCATTTTTTTTATTATTATACGTCAGTCACTGGTTATCTACTGCTTTACACTGGCACTTAATGACGACTTTAATCCAGCATAAAACGATACTAACACGATGTCGTGTTTGGGGATGATTAGAGATATTTCAGTCAAAATGTGCAGTCGGTTTGGGGTTGACGTGAGCTGGCAGTACACAGCAGACATGTAGGAGTGGAAACACCAATGGAAATTCACAGCAGTCCTTCATTAGACCTGGAAACTATGACAATGTAATATCAAGGACATGAGTAACAATGCCACAATACTCCATTCCCGAATATCAGAGATACCGTCAGCAGCAATAAGATGTTAAACATTTAGATGCTCAGATATAGAACTGAATAATAATCATAAAGCTCACACACAATTCCTACATTCACACTGGTTGCCGGTGCAAAATTCAGTGCCCCCTTAAATTTGTGACCTACATCAAAGAAATGCGAGATGAGATAAGAGAAACGACGTTCTTAAATGATTAAGCAAGCTAGATAATGTAGCTGTAAGACATGAGGCATTTTTTTTTTCCTGAACTAATGTGAGTGTTCATCAGTCAGGGCATGGCAAGGAAGCCATTCAAAAATTGCCCCAAATCCACAAATAGAAAAACAGAATACTAGTGGAAGGCATCCAAAACAAACACGTCCCGGCCAAAAAAAGTGGACCTCCTCCTAACACGTCCCCAAGACACCAAGGAGAAGCATTAGAAGTGAAAGTTAATAAAAAAAAAATCCAAAGATCTTGTTAGTTGCCTCTGAAGAATGTGGTACATTGTTCAACATTAAGAAGATCCCTGAGAAGGAATGCAAATAAACTAGAATTCTAGAAGAGTTCTGGAAGTCTTCACATGCAAAATGAAACTTTTCACAACATGGAGGCCCAAGACAGCCTATCGCCAACAAAACCTTATGCCTACTGATGGTGGGACTGACCCTGACCAACTTGACATTATTAAAGGAATCATGACTATCAAGGACAGGTTTTTTCTGTGAAGCTACTTTGTAACAATGGCCATTGTGAAAAACACTATACAAACAAAAATGAATTGAAGGATATCTCGAGTTAAACGGCAGCAGATTAAACCTTGAGCTGGAAACAAAGTGAGTGTTTCGAAACAACAATGAGCCTAAAAGCAAGTTCGCCAGACCTCACAAAGATCTAGTTCGGCAAAGGATAACGAGAACAATTTCTCCAGCAAGGTGTTACCAACTGTTTACCTCTTGCAGAATGTGTAGATGATCCTGTCTGAAGGAAAACTAAATAATAATGATAATGACCTGCAGAATACTATAAATAACGGATGACTGCCGTTTTCCGCCTTGATTCTGAGTTGGAGAGAAAACCCCAAAACTTCCCTCAGATGGCTTCTAACTCCAGGAAGATCGTTTTTCATCTCTTTATGCAAATCGTTCCAGGAATAGGGATGAAAGACGAATGGCTCCAGACGTGTCCACGTGTCTATTTATCAGACTGTTAACGGTTCCGTCCGTATAAACTGCTCTGCCACCACATCAATATTTTAGCGAGTGGTGATATTAATTTGATCAGAAATTAACACCATTCAATTATTCAAGGCGCACAAATCAATTATTCAATAAAAACGAATGATCAGCTAATGAGGAAAAGTTGTACACCTCCGTGCCTAGTGAAAGATGCTTTCTGTCAAGTACACATACGAAACTTTTTATTCGTAGAAAAGCATTTATCGCTCGTGTTACTAGTTTATCTGATTAACAACTACCAATGCTGAATAAAACAAAGAAATCTGAAAACATAAGCATGAAACATTTCTAAGAAGGCAGAATCGCTGAATGAGAATTATTTCCTCTTTTTTTCCCCTTTCATTTTGTTATACACAGGAAATGTACAAACTTTCTAATCTGTGATCAGACAACATTTCCAATAGTATTAGCACAGAAGTAATGCATCAGACATACTCTCATTCATGATTAATGTCTTATAAGAAATCTGATTTGTAATCTCCAAATCTGCAGGGGTTATCTCAAGGTCATTTTGTGTAAACCTATACACCTCTTACAGTGTGTACAGTATCTCACTAAAGTGAGTGCACCCCTCACATTTCAGCAACCATTTTGGTATAATCTTCTCAAAGGACAATGTTATGGTAATCAAACTTGGATATATTTTATAGTCAAAGTGCAGCTTGTAAAGAAGTACAGATTTAACATCCTCTGAAAAGAAGTCAACATACAGCCATTATTATCTAAATAGATGGCAACAAAAGTAAGTACACCCTAAGTTATGACAGCGGTGTGTCGTGTAACCATGCGAGGATTTGAGAATTAGAATTGTTGCTCTCCACAAAGATGGGCAGAAGATCAGTAACATCCTAAATCTGTTACAGTGCACTGGTCAGGGTCAGACTGAGGTTTTCCAAGATGGGTTTCACTAGGAACAGGACTCGCAAGAGTCGAGCTGTGCGTCAGGTGAAAAAACGGAAGGGTCGCTTGTCAAAGCTCAGACTATACGCTCACACTGCAACAAATCAGCCTCAGACTACCTGTCCAAGAGCATCAATTACTGGAACCATGTCCTGTGGTCTGATGAGATTAAGATAAACTTGTTTGGCTCAGATTATGTCCGGTATGTGTGGTGACGAGAACCAAGTAAATTGTAGCTTTCTTAACAATCAAGCCTGGTGGTAGCATCATAGTCTGGGGCTGTACAGTTTTCCAACATAAAAACGACCCCAAACACACCACCAAGATGAAAACTGTCTTGCTGAGGAAGGTGAAGGTGATGTGGCCAAGTACATCTCCAGACCGTATTAAGCACCTGTGGGGCCTCCTCAAGCAGAATGTGCATGTGTAAAAGCACCATGTGTCAAACATCCAGCAGCTCCACGAGGTCATTATGAAGGATTGGAGGAAGAGGATCCCAGCAACAACCTGTGCAGCTCTGGTGAATACCATGCCCAGGAGGATTGAGGCAGTGCTAGATAACAGTGGTGCTCACACAAAATACTGACACTTAGTACACAGTTTTGACATGTTCACTTAGGGTGTACTCTCTTTGTTGCCAGTTATTTAGAAAATAATGGCTGAATGTTGAGTAATTTTTAAATGACAGTAAAACCATACTGCTATACATGTAGTGTAAGGGGTGTACTCACTTTTGTGAGATTTCTTTATATCCGAAAGAAAAAAAAGGAACATATTGCATATTAATCGAATCTCTCAGACCACTGTAACTCTTACATCAATATATAAAGCATCCACCACCGTCTGGCACTAAAGCTTTGGGGCGTAACTCATTCGGAATCCCTGTTTGACAATGTCTTTTTTATCGCTTGATTTGAAATAAATCCAATTTTAGTGTGCAACCCGTGTTGGAGTGGTAAAAAAAAAAAGGCAAAAATGAATATAGATATTTCATTCAGATGTAAAGCAGAGACAGATAACCAATTAATCAAGTGGGTGGACAATGACACAACTAAGTGTCCTGCACCGGTTCCTGCCTTTAAATGATTCATTGTGTGGCATATAGAACGAATTTAATATCGTTTTTTTTTTTAAATCACTGATTCTCTTTAATTACAACTTTTCTTGATGCTCGCTATACATGGCTGATTGCTTGAGCAGTTATCTCCATATTCAACCTTGCCAAACTACTCCACGTTTCGTCCTGCCGCTCGTCGTTTTCTCGCCATCATACTCTTTCCCACAAGTAAATCAGTGTTCTGCCTCTTATTTTTTCCCCCCAGCTTTTTCCTCCTCTGTCTCGATTTTTCAGCCATCTTCCTCCCCCATCAAACACAAACGGGGTTTGTTTTTTTTTGGGTGCAACATGCATGAGAGAGGAGACTTTGAAAAAAAATCTGCCGAGCAAGTCCACAATACATCCTATTGTTTTTAAAATGCAGGGACAAAGTATGAAGGGTCATACGGCAGCGTAATGAACTCAAAGGGCATATTCTCCTAATCCAAAAGGGGAAGAAACAGATAACATCCACACCTGAGCGAGTGTACCAGTGCTGATTTAATAGTCAAAAAAGGCTATTAAAGTAGAACATTTAAGAACTATACAGTACATATACAAATGGCATTTACTGCATTAAAATCATTCTAATATGATCAGTCAGTGAAGTCAAAGGAGCGGGGTAACAAGCTTTCTCCATGAACACTCACCAAGATGCATGAGTAGGCTCGGTAACCTTTTAGTTGTGTCTACTGCAATCAGTTTACAGAAAGTTATCCGTTTCCAATCGTGCTATCTCGCCTCTTCTGCTCCATCTACACCAGCAAATAACACTGCATGCAAAGCAGTCCTCTCCAATTGTTTTTAGTCCAGATTTGAATATTTAAATAGCTTACTTTAAATCAAGATATTTGCTAGCAATTTCCATACATGTGTCAGCTGCTCATTGCCTGGTAGCGGTTTGCATTGGGTCCGAAAAAGCATGCCCTTTCACTCAGATACACAACACACTATAAAAGCTATGATGGTCTCTGACATGCTGAAGCTGCTGGTCAGTTAAACGCGCATGGGCCTCTGTCAGTACGAGTCGGTGCAACTCAGTCCACCCACACACGTATAGCATTTCAGCAAAAACTGACTGCACTGAAATAAAATTTACATAAACTGTAGTTTTTGTGCTGATTAGTATAAAATAACATGCTCCCCCTCATCCAGGAGGGAAATGCAAACAAATCTTGGAGTTCCTGGAAAATGACTTTAAAATGGCACAAACGTCTGCCAAAAGAGTTTTATTGCCTTTTTTTCTCTCTCTCTCTCTTAAGAATATGCAAACAAGTTTTTTTTTTTTTTTTTTTCAGCAGGACATTCCACGAATTCTTTTTTACAAGACTGAAAAAGGCGGTCGGATTAAAATAAATAACTAACCCTCTTGAGGAGAAAAAAAAGAGATAGACAGAGTGAGAGAGAGAGAGAGAGAGAGAGAGAGAGAGAGAGAGAGAGAGAGAGAGAGGAGAAACACATCTGTACAGAAAACATCAGGGAAAGAGAGGCGGTGACCTTTGTGTGAGAGATTGAGTTTTTTACTCGAACACACGCAGTGTATTAAAAAGGTGAAACCACATATGTAATACAAAATGTCTGAGAAAAAGTTTTGTGGTTTGCTTTTCTGACCGTACGATTTTCTGATCGTTTGTTTTTCTGACGTCAACTGTGCCATTATTCAACATGCTTACCATACAAAATCGTAGACAGGTTAAATGCGCTCCTATTTTTTTTTTTTTTATTGCTCGAAAGAAACTCGGTGCAACAGCTCTAAGCGGACTTGTGTGTTTAAGCTCTCTTGTCATGAACTCAACATGAGCTAGCATTCTGCAGATTATACACTGCACTGTACTTATCAGTTTCATCAGTGTTTCATCACTGCACATTGCCCTTGTTTGTTGCGTCTTGTTACAGCTTTGGCCAAGAATAGAGGGCCCCAGCACTCTAATGTCTGACTATGAAATAAGTGTTTGTCATCTGTGCAGTCTCAATAGAATGGTAGTAGAATTTCTGCTCCCAAAGGCACTGTAACTAATCAAATCACAATGCTTTAAATGAAGACTGCTGCTCCATTTTGTTGTTGTCACACTGGACTTAAAACATATTCATATTCAAGCATTCATGCGCATTTACTGTGTTTGTGATGAATCATTAGAAACTATACTCTGTGCCAGTACATAAAAGACATGAGGGACAGTTGTTTAATGTAATTTCCTTAGACATCTGTGTAACACTGTCTGCCTCGTGTGCTATTACACAGATCGGGGCAGCAGAAATGGCAGGCATGTCGCACAAGAGGGGGAAAAAAAAATCTGAAAGAGTACAAACACAAGAAAGGGAACGTCAAGCCATAGCAGGACAGTGACAACATATGAATACAAATGGTGAGACTGACACTACATTCAAGACAAAGGCCTGGCCAACATGGATTGTGTGTGTGTGTGTGTGTGTGTGTGTGTGTGTGTGTGTGTGTGTGTGTGTGTGTGCATGTGTGTAGACTCCAGTATGATGTCAGACAACTCTTACCCTAATGCACTACACTGTGGGCATATGGGCCCTTATATATGTTTAAAGTCTATTTTAATATACACACTGAAAGCTCGCTAACTTGCATTGCCTTTGCTAATGGAATGATTTAAGACACAATAGCTTGCTCTGGGATCCGTTCTGCCTTCCATAATGACTAAATAAGAAATATAATTTAATTCCATCAACCTATTTAAAGACCATTTTTTCATGTTCTTATACAGAGCCATGAATAAAGCCTTCTTATTCTTCTCACTGTTGCGTTTCGACCTATGAGGAGCAATTATGAGTTCTGCGAGAGCTTTTAAAGAAAGTGGTAAGCTATGGGCAAGGCGTTAAAGATAGCGCATTAGTCTGGATTCGCACTCACCGTGAAAACCACTTCTAATTAAATAAGGTGGATGAGCCTGGAAAAAAAAAAAATAATAATACAAAAAACTTGACCATATCGTTTTAAAAGGTAGAAAGCACATGTGTTACATCTGCAGACCTGTTTTAAAAAATGATAAACCCAATGTTTTTACATAGGAGCTCAGGAAAATATATTTTTAATTTATTCAGTATTTTTATTTATTTGTTATTTATTTGTTACAAAACACCTGTGAAGTTCGGGTAATTTAAAGCCAGGCTTAGATTCACATCCCTAATGAGTTGGAGGCAAACTCATTGATAAATAGACTGTTTTTCATAAGTTTCATAAGCACAACTGACTATGAAAATACGGCTGATTTCTTACGAGGGCGGGGGAAAAAGTGGCCAAGCAGCTTATTTGCATGATCAAATGACACCATTTACATTCATGTTTTCCATTTACTATTAATTTGTTAGATACACAGCTCGGGAAGTGCACCCCACCAGCAGAGTTGCCTCTTTTAAGAGAGTGGCAGAAGTGGTTTCAGGGTCCCGGAAAAAAATTATTGTGGAATACAGAAGTAACTCAAGCTTTACATACATTCAGCATGCACACACACACACACACACACACACACACACACACACACACACACACATATATATATATATATATATATATACATACACATACACATACACCTAGACATTAACCCATCTCAACATATCGGGAGGAAGATCATACATTGAGTACTTTTTCTTTTCGTTTTTGCTGTGATGTCTACAACAACTAATCTTAAATGAGTCACGAGTTAAAACTTGCTTATTTCTGAACTAGAGTGTGGTGTCGATGATGTTGCTGAGTGCTCAGAGATGGGTGTGACTCAACAGGAGATAAAATGGATGTGTGTCTCCTTTCATATGAAAAGCAATCAAATTCAAACGTCACCTTCACTTTGACTAATATTCTGTATATTTTACTAAGAACAGAGAGCATTGGGCGAGATAACAACTAGAGAAGGGCAATAAACAGAGCAAGAGATGAAAAGTGTCAAACGTCCAGAAAAATAAACACAGTCATGCACATAACAGCCTGAAGAGAATCAGCATATTGATTACAGGCTGCGTGCCGCGGTGACAGAAACGAGCACTGTTTTCGATCGGTGGCAGAGGCGTATTTTCATATAGGTATGGTAAGACTGGTTACAGTTTCTGCGAATCGAATCATTGCACTGAATATGGCGGTCTTAAAATTGTTCATAGGAAATGTGGTCTGCTCTTTCACGTACATCCAAACAACATTACTGGGGTAAAACAATTAGATAACAAGTCGATCCCTCAAAGCACCGTATTATTAAAATGATTATAATTATATAACAGGTAATCTGGCAAATCTGCATTAGCATTTGTGCTGAAATCAGAGTTCAGAGAGATAATTTTTTAATAACAATAAAACAAACATTCAAAGAGTGACAATTCTGTATACTACCACGATACATTTGAAATGTATTTAAAATGTAGTAAGCCTGTTTTTTTTTTTTTTTTTTTTTTTTTGGATACAAAATCCCTTGCAGTCAATGATACACACACCCATCCAGCCTCAGAGTTCAGCATGATGTGAGATATTATGCTCGCCACAGTTAATTTGAATTACTGTAGACCCTTTCCATCAGCTCAAACCTTCCTCTAGTCTACCTTCTCTTATCAAGCTTCTTTTTTAATTTTCCAATTTTCTGAGCTTTTTTTTTTCTTCACACCATAGAGAGGGTTTTATGTGAAAATCCCAGGTGATCAGCAGTTTCTGAAATACTCAAATCAGACTTTCTGGCACCAACAAACCATGCTACAGTTAAAGTCACTGAGATATAAGTATTACTGTGCAAAAAAAAAAAAACGTTTTTTTGCATGCAAAAGCCAGCAGCCTTCAAAACGTTTTTGTTTTTTTCTTCCAGAAAAGTGCTCCGTTACATAACGTGCTCTTTAATGGCATACAAAATCTTTTGGTTGCATGTCTAGATAATTGGAAATATGCTTTATTTTTGTATATTTTTTTATAACTAAGTAATGCAGACATCATAAAATAAACGTGTAAAAAAGGTGTTATGGCTCTGAAAACAGCCTTAATTCTTGGTGATTTTGTTTCCACAAAAAGTTGGGCGCTTTTACACTGTGAATCTCCTGTTGTGCCACATTCTAAAGTTCTTCTGTTAGATTTAGGCCTGGTGGCTGGAAAAGCCACTGAAGAACACAGAACTCACTGTTATGTCCATGAAGACAGTTTGAGATGAATTAGCTTTGTGACATGGTGCATCAGATACTCTTCTCTGGTAATGCTGTGCTGTCTTCAGTTCCTGCCTGTTTTTAGGGCATTTCGCCTGCATTGCTTAAATACAACTCCAGAATATTGTACCACTTTACTTAAAAAGATAAAGGCTTGAAGTAAAGTATGCTTTGGCTCAATGTGCATGTCTTCACTGTGCAGGTTTTGAAGCGTTTGGCTGAACCTGTGCAGATAATATGGACCTATACAATTCAGAATAAGTCTTTCTGCTTCTGTCAGCAGGGACACCAATAATACTTCCATAATTTTCCATAAACCAGTTCCACTGGTCTACATTTCTTATCATTATGGTACAAGTATACAGTATCTCTGTCTCATCTTTAGGACAAACGAAAACGCTTCGGGCTTATTTTTATTTGTAATTATTTATTTATTTATTTGGGGGAGGGGGGGGGGGGGTAATCTGGTCTTCTTTTTTTTTTATTATTTACCTCATGTGGTAAACCGTTGAATTCAATACAGAGGCACAGACCTCCAAGAAAATATTCTTGATCTGGACAACTTTTGTGACAGACAAAAAAAAATATATAAATAAATTAATGAATAAATTTCATCACCAGGGGAAAAACGTTTGTTTGTAATCAGCCAAATTTTTTTCATGGCCTTTAGGTTTTTTTTTTTCTTTTTTTTCTTACTAACAGTGCCAGCATTTTGGACTTTATTTTACAAGTTAACAATAACAGAATCCAAATGCGAATGCCACATTTTTGCTATGATATGTTTGCCAAATGGAAAGGGATCAGGATAGCTCTTATTAGTAGCAGCATAGTGAAAGATGAACAGGTTCATGGAAGATGAACCTGTGTGTGTTTGTGCGTGTGTTTGACTGAAGGTCAAATACTGCAGTAAACGTTTACAGTACACAAAAAGGCCTTTAATCCTAGTTTGGTAACGTGGTGTATTCTCAGCATCACTGTTTGTTTACTGCATGTTTACACACCACACAGGACACATGCCAGTATGACAGGGGTCATGAACAGCAAGGCAACAAAAAACAACAAACAACTAAACTCTGATGGTAGCCTGAAAGGAAAAGATATGTGTGACAAGGAGAAATGACAATTCTTCTGAAGCTATTACTGTGTTGAACCAGAGAATCTGTGAAATCTAAGTGTCTGTTGAGCACAACTGTATGGAAATAATGCAGAATGTATTTCAACAGTGCATACCCAACCGGTACTGCTCGAAGCATCAGACACTTACTTGTCTCTGATTTCAGCATCCAGAAAGACTTTAACACTGGGCTCTTCTCCCTACAGAAGACAGAGAAATTGGAGAAAGATGAAAGAAGAGAAAGAAAAGAAATGAGTTTGGAACACTACTCCACCTGCAGTACTACATTTCAATCAACGCTTTGTGCTAATTAAGCATCTACTCCGACTGCATCTTCTCCACACAATCTGATCGACTTTGCTGCAAGAAGGTTCGCGAGAGAGGAGGGGTGAGGGAGAGTTGGAGAAACGGAACGAGAGAGGTCACTTTGAATCAGTTGTTCATTAATGCCACATTAACCCGGTTCCTCTGAGCGTCTCTGTCGTTCCTTGTTTAAAATATCTGGTGGTACATATTTAGCATCTTAGAGAGGGCCAAAATTCCCTTGATTAAACAAATAATAGCACATTCAAGAAAACTGTAATTGAGTTCAGATTGATTCGTGCCAGTGCTCTAATTGCATTTAAACACTCTTTGTTCCTAACCCTAGATTCCTGGCTTCTTAATTACTGGGCCCTCTGAACACCAATCCCTGCGGTGTCAAAATGGGAAAATAAAAATAGTGTAAGCTTTATGGTATGTCGTTAAAATGACCTATAAACTTTTTTTGTATTCACTATAATGAAACCCCAGCAGACAAGAAGGAGGGTGGAGGGTGGGGAGTGCTCTGGATCATGTTCTAATGCTACATATTAGCCCTATCCTCGACGGATGCTGTGCTGCCACTCAATCTCATGATTCCTCTCTTTCTCTCTCTCCTCATCATTGGGGAAAAACATGAGAGGTGAGGAAGACAGAAATGTGTTTCCTGAACAAGAGGTGAAAGAGGTGAGAAAAAAAAAGCACATCCTGGCTGGAGGAACGGCCGCGGCTGGTGTCTTTCTTGCCGAGGCAGCAAAAGCTTTAGAAGAGTATGGCGTCTGCCAACTTAAACAGTGTTTGTGTGTGTGTGTGTGTGTGTGTGTGTGTGTGTGTGTGTGTGTGTGTGTGTGTCTGTGTGTGTGTGTGTGTGTGTGTAAGCGTGTGTGTGTGAGGGGTGGCCTTCCTGAGGGCTAGTTGCAGCTGGAGTTCTGTGAATAAAGGTAACAAGGGAAAGACAGCACTACTGTAAACTGTGGGGTCTCCCCAACAGCAGAATCGACTCCACCTAGAAAAAATACCCTGCATTGTTATTTTCCAAACATTCTGCTGAAATACACAAAAAAAATTTTGGACATGGGATTTTTGGGTCTGTGATCGTGCCAAACAAAATGCCAGGAGAGCAGCAATGACATTCAGCAGTGGTTTGGAAATACGAGCCGTTCAAAGGCGATTAGACTTTATATTATTTTTGAGAGTCTGACACTGAAGAGGAAACCAGAACAATCAATTCAACCAAGTTTTTTTCTCCTTATCCCTACCCCTCCCACCCCCACCAACGCTCTTGCTGAATTTAGAAACACTAATTAGTTTTGCTCTCATAAACCCAACCTGAAAATGGCCAATTAGATAGTGTGAAGTGGGTAACGTGCTGAAGAAACATGCGCATGAAGAGAGAGAGAAAGAAAAAGAGAAAGAAAAGAGAAAAAACATCATCCTTCAATTACAGTCTCAGAGCCACTTCAACGAAAGACGGGAAAAAAAAAAAAAAAAAAACTCGTTTCACACTCTTTCCAAAGTGAACATATGTTGTGACCGCGTTCAAAGGCAAAGCATGAAATGAGTTGAGACCACGAGAGCACATGGATACTGAAATGGCAGGGTGTAAATGAACTGAGATCATAAAACTACATCTGTACTAGATGGCATTGTAGCCTCTCGGGTGTGTGGAGGTCAGCCGTGCTAACACAGCCACCTGGCTAACCACGGCAGCACCTGGGTCTTAGCGTGCCGTAACACAGCAATTACCAGCGCTTCCTGTTGTCCAGTGAAGCCAATCCATCACCGGGTTTTAAAGCTCATATCTTCGAATGATACAGTCGTCTTTGCTGCTCTTATATCGAACAACCAAAACTAGCAAGTTGGTTCTTAATTCTCTTGCTTCCACACTGGGAAGTGTCATATGAAATTAATGACAAACTTAAAAAAAACTTAAAATTGTCTTGCGGAATTCTTTCTTCCCTTGGAGCTGACCTGGTCCGGTCTTTCATCAGTGTCGATATGAAGACTGATGGTCTGTCAGAATCTTGCGAACCCCCCGCACCTTTTTCATCTCTGGCCAGCTTCTGGACTGGCCAAAGTGGCTAAAATTAAAAGAAAAAAAAAAACATACAGGCAGCATTTACTGGACATAAATTCTCAGATGTCGGGGGTCGGTGCCAACGTCCTTGCCGTCGATGGTAGAGAGGCCAGCAGAGTTCATGCTGACTGCAGCTTGCACCAGCGCTGAACATCTGCTCATGAATGAGAGCAACGCCCGCTTAGGAGGGGAGAAAGGAAGTACAGTGCTACAGAGCACCGACGATGAAAAATTCAACGCTCTCGTTCGCCTAGCGTGCTTGTTTTGTGGTTATTCTCCTGAGTCCTACCCAGTAGAATTGCGTTAAGAAAGTTTCAAGCATTGATCTGACAGAACAGCTGGTACCACACAGGGATCTGGTGCCCACAGTGAGCTCCGGGGACTTTGACGTAGAGATCCATGCACTTTTTTTTTTTACTTGTACGCTTGTTTTGTCCTTGAAGAAGGTTTAGGAGGAGGAGGCGATTAAAATACAACACAGGTGATAAGATCAAAGAGGCAACTACTGCACATTAAGCAAATTAATCCAGATGCATTGGGCCACATGTTCTTCTTAAAATTACAGTGTGTGAAAGAAAGAACAATATTCAAGCCTGGTTCTCTTAGACTTACAGTAGTAGGTGCAGTTTATAGCAGTGAATAATTTACCACAGTCTTGCCATCAAATTGTGGTCATTGGACATGATTAAACATCATATGGTACCACACCTACAACCAGCCCCGTCCAATCCCACTCCCATGTTTGAGCGTGGTCTTTTCTTGCTCAGCTCCATATGTAACAAAGAGTGCAAACAACCTGCTACAACACCTTCCGCAATACTTCCTGGTCCTGGTTGAATACCATTTATTTACTGTAAAAATCACAGTAAAACCTGGTGTTCGTCTGAGGTTATAATATCCTCCATTCTTCTTGGAAGGCTTTTCACTAGATTTTGGAATGGTGCTGTGGTGATTGGTGTTCCTTCCGCCACAGGAGCATTAGTGATGTCGGCCAAGGAGGCCTGGGATGCTGCCAGGGTTCCAGTTCAGCGTTCAGTATGGTTGAGGTCAGGACTACCGACAGACCACTCGAGTTTTCACTCCGAATTAGGAAAACTGTGCCTACGTGTAGCTTGTTCTGTGCACAAGGGCAATTTAGAGCTGAAACATATTGGGGCCTTTTAGTTCCAGTAAAGGGGAAATCATAATTCTACAGCATAAAAATACATTCTAGACAATTGTGTGTCAACTTTGTGGCAACATTTTGGGGAAGAACCACATATGGGTCAGTTGCCCGTGTACTTTTCCGGCATCCAAACTATCTTGTGTAAAGATTTATTCAAGACACATGCGTGCCTTTTTTTAGTACATCAGAGCTAATCCTAACACAACAGGCAGCTCTAATACTGGAGGAGCTAAAAAACATTTTTAGGCTAATACATCTTTACAGCTTAGTGGTAGCTCTACTGGGGATGAGAGTGCACAGTTTGTACTCAATACACCTAGCAATACACCTGAACAATATTTTAGTTTCTTTAATAGATTCTTATGAATAACTGATAAAAAAAATAGAGTAACAAGTAGCTAAAATACAGTCATCCAAAAAAAAAAAAAAAAAAAAACTATAAAGAAACTAAAAAAATTTTGGACCAGTAGAGCAACGGCCATTGAGCAAAGTAAGTAGACCATGGGTGTGTTATTCAGTGAACTCTACAATTACGTCTGTGGAGTTTCTTAATGTGTACAACTAGAGTCACAAAGCACGAGAACCAGTTACCACCTGATCATCACGCGCTCTGCTTTCCATTATTGTCTAACTGAATATTTACATAAATTTAGTGTACCATTACATTTACAGCAGAGCGCGGCCTGTGTTTTGGAGGACGGCAGCATTATGAGTAATAGCACATGTTTAAGGAAGTGGTGACTTAGAAATAAACGATTACCTCATATTCAGCAATTTCACTTCTGTCTTGGGCCAAAATAGGATAATTTCATCAAACCATCAACAGTGGGGTTTGGTACAGTAAGTTGTGGCAAAATGAGGAACAGAAGCTAGAAGTCTAGTCTCAAGATGTACAGATAACTCCACATTTCGAAAAGGCACACGCACTGTGATGGACTCCAGGCTATATCCATATTGGCTCTGGGACCACCACAGACATGACCAGAATATTAAAGATGAATAAACCAGTGTATACTGCACATATTAGCAAAAACCTAGAGTAGAATGCAGAGAGTAAAAAGAAACAACAATGTGACTTCTCTAAGATTCTTCTTCTTCTTTTGGCTGCTCCCATAGCGGATCATCTGTCTCCATACCCCCTGTTCTCTACATCTGCCTCTTTCAAAGCAACTACCTGCATGTCTTCCTTCACCACATTCATAAACCGCCTCCTTGGCCTTCCTCTCTGCCTCCTTCCAGGTGGCTCCATCCTCATCATTCTTCTACCGATATACCCCATGTCCCTCCTCTGCACACGTCCAAACCATTTCAATCATGCCTCCCTCACCTTGTCTCTAAAACATTCTACATGTGCCTCCTCTGCACACGTCCAAACCATTTCAATCTCGCCTCCCTCACCTTGTCTCCAAAACATCCTCTAATAAACTCATTTCCAATCCTGTCCATCGTCGTCACTCCCAACAAAAACCTCAACATCTTCAGCTCTGCTACCTCCAGCTCCACCTCCTGTCTTTTACTTAATGCCACTGTCTCTAAACCATACATCATCACAGGTCTCACCACAGTCCTATAAACTTTCCCTTTCACTCTTGCAGATATCCTTTTTTATCACAAATCACTCCTGCCACTCTTCTCTACCCACTCCACCCTGCCTGCACTCTTTTCTTCACTTCTGTAACACACTCTCCATTACTTTGCACTGTTAACCCCAGGTACCTGAACTCCTCCACCTTCTCCACCTCTTCTCCCTGCAACTGCACCACTCCACTGCCCTCCCTCTCATTCACACACATGTACTCTGTCTTAGTCCTATTGACTTTCATTTCCCTTCTCTCCACCGCATACCTCCACCTCTCCAGGCTCTTCTCAACCTGCTTACTACTCTCACTACAAATCACAATATCGTTCAGAATATGTCTGACCTCGTCCGTCAACCTGTCCATCACCACTGCAAACAGGAAAGGGCTCAGAGCCGATCCTTGATTCAGTCCAACCTCCACCTTAAACCAGTCTGTCGTTCCTACTGCACACTTCACTGCTGTCAAACTGTCCTCATGCATGTCCTGCACCACCCTCACATACTTTTCTAACACACCTGACTTCCTCATATAATACTACAACTCCTCTCTTGGCACTCTGTCGTACGCTTTCTCTAAATCTACAATCACACAATGCAACTCCTTCTGACCTTCTCTATACTTCTCCATCAACATCCTCAAAGCAAATGATGCATATGTTATGCTTTTCCTCAGCATGAAACTATTGTGCTGCTCACAGATGGTCACCTCTTCTCTTAGCCAGGCTTCTACTACTCTTTCCCATAACTTCATGGTGTGACTAATCAACTTAATTCCCCTGTAGTTACTGCAGGTCTGCACATCTCCCTTATGCTTAAAGATCAGTACCAGCACACTCCTTCTGCATTCCTCAGGCATCCTCTCACCTTCCAAAATATTGTTGAACAATCTTGTTAAAAACTCCACTGCCATCTCTCCTAAACATCTCCATGTTTCTACCGGTATGTCATCTGGTCCAACCGACTTTCCACTCTTCATCCTCTTTACCACTGCTCTCACTTCCTCTTTACTAATCCTATCCACTTCCTGCTTAACCATCTCCACACCATCCAACCTTCTCTCTCTCTCTCTCTCTCTCTCATTTTCCTCGTTTATCAGCTGCTTAAAATACTCCCTCCATCTTCTCAACACACTCTTCTCACTAGTCAATACATTTCCATCTCCATCCTTTATTGCTCTAACTTGCAGCACATACTTCCATGTCCCTCTGCCTGGCCCATCGGTATAGATTCTTTTCTCCTTCCTTAGTGTCCAACTTCTCATACAGCTCCTCATATGCCTTTTCCTTGGCTTTCGCCACATCCCTCTTCACCTGCTGCAGCATCTCCTTGTACTCCTGCCTGCTTTTCTCATCTCTCTGTCGATCCCAATTCTGTTTCACCAACCGCTTTCTCTTTATGCTCTCCTGCACTTCCTCATTCCACCACCACGTCTCTTTGTCTTTCTTTCTATTTACAGATGTCACACCAAGTACCTTTCTAGCTGTCTCCCTTATCACTCCTGCAGTAGTTGCCCAATTATCCAGCACCTCCACCCACCAACCCCCTGTCTGACCTCTTCCCTGAATCTCACACTACAGTCTTCCTCCTTCAGTTTCCACCATCTTATTCTTCTTTTAGTCCTCACTCTCCTCCTCTTCTTCTTCACCTCCAAAACCATCCTACAGACCACCAGCCATTGCAGTTTAGCTACACTGTCCCCTGCCAACACCAATCTCCTTTAGGTTGCATCTCCTACATAGAACATAGTCCACCTGTGTGCACCTTCCTCCACTCTTATACGTCACCCTATGCTCCTTGTTCTTCTTAAAATAAGTGTTCACCACTGCCATTTCCATCCTTTTAGCAAAATCTACCACCATCTGCTCTTCCACATTCCTCTCCCAAGGGCCATACCTACCATCACCTCCTCATCACCTCTGTTCCCTTCACCTACATGCCCATTAAAGTCTGCCCCAATCACCAATCTTTCTTTCCTAGATATACCTTCTACCACTTCATCTAACTCACTCCAAAAATGTTCTTTCTGCTGCATCTCACAACCCACTTGTGGAGCATAAGCACTGATGACATTTATCAGAAACCTCCACTAAAATCTTACAAAACTCTTCCTTCAGAATCACCCCTACACCATTTTTCTTTCCATCCACACCATGAAAGGTCGTAAGGGAAAGGATGGAAAGGGAAATGTCCCTTTCCATCCACACCATGAAAGGTCCTGTACTGCTCAAAAAAATAAAGGGAACACTTAAACACCACATCCTAGATCTGAATGAATGAAATATTTTTATTAAATACTTTGTTCTTTACATGGTTGAATATGCTGACAACAAAATCACACAATAATTATCAATGAAAATCAAATTTATTAACCCATGGAGGTCTGGATTTGGAGTCACACTCAAAATTGAAGTGGAAAAACACACTACAGGCTGATCCAACTTTGATGTAATGTCCTTAAAACAAGTCAAAATGAGGCTCAGTAGTGTGTGTGGCCTCCACGTGCCTGTATGACCTCCCTAGCATCAATGCCTTCATCTTGCAGCAACTGCTGACACACTCCAGCCACACGAGGTCTATCAATGTCTTGCATTAGGAGGAACCCAGAGCAAACCGCACCGGCATATGGTCTTACAAGGGCAGCGAATTTGTAGCAAATTTGCCAACCTTGGTGTTCTCTGGCAAATGCCAAACGTCCTGCACGATGTTGGGCTTTAAGCACAACCCCCACCTGTGGACGTCGGGCCCTCATACCACCCTCATGGAGTCTGTTTCTCACTGTTTGAGCAGACACATACACATTTGTGGCCTGCTGGAGGTAATTTTGCAGGGCTCTGGCAGTGCTCCTCCTGTTCCTCCCTGCACAAAGGCGAAGGTAGCAGTCCTGCTGCTGGGTTGTTGCCCTCCTACGGCCTCCTTCACGTCTCCTGATGTACTGGCCTGTCTCCTGGTAGCGCCTCCATGCTCTGGACACTATGCTGACAGACACAGCAACCTTCTTGCCACAGCTTGCATTGATGTGCCATTCCGGATGAGCTGCACTACCTGAGCCACTTGTGTGGGTTGTAGACCCGTCTCATGCTACCACTAGAGTGAAAGCACCGCCAGCATTCAAAAGTGACCAAAACATCAGACAGAAAGCATAGGTACTGAGAAGTGGTGTGTGGTCACCACCTGCAGAACCACTTTTTATTGGGGGTCTCTTGCTAATTGCCTATCATTTCTACCTGTTGTCTATTCCATTTGCACAACAGCATGTGAAATTGATTGTCAATCAGTGTTGCTTCCTAAGTGGGCAGTTTGATTTCAGAGAAGTGTGATTGACTTGGAGTTACAGTGTTTTTTTACAGTGTATTCCCCTTTACTTTTTTTGAGCAGTGTATATATATATATATATATATATATATATATATATATATATATATATATATATATATATATATATACAGTTGTGTTCAAAATTATTCAACCCCCACTGAAATTGATTGTTTTGGTCGGTTTGACATTGATTATGATCATTCAGTCATCCTGCTTACAATTAAATCAAAGAGGCACGTGTAGGTCAGACAAATATAACATAACATTTATAATGAAATAACCACAAATGTCTTTTCTGAGCTCACATCATTATCAGTTTTATTCAACCCCCAAGTGACATTCAATCTTAGTACTTAGTACAACATCCTTTTACAGTTATAACAGCTTTTAAACGTGAAGCATAGCTTGACACAAGTGTCTTGCAGCGATCTACGGGTATCTTCGCCCATTCATCATGGGCAAAAGCCTCCAGTTCAGTCACATTCTTAGGCTTGCACTGCAACTGCTTTCTTTAAGTCCCACCAGAGGTTCTCAATCGGATTTAAGTCTGGTGACTGCGATGGCCACTTCAAAATGTTCCAGCCTTTAATCTGCAACCATGCTCTAGTGGACTTGGAGGTATGCTTGGGATCATTGTCCTGTTGAAAGGTCCAACGTCTTCCAAGCCTCAGGTTTGTGACGGACTGCATCACATTGTCATCCAATATCTCCTGGTACTGAAGAGAATTCATGGTACCTTGCACACGCTGAAGCTTCCCAGTACCTGCAGAAGCAAAACAGCCCCAAAGCATGATTGACCCCCCGCCATGCTTCACAGTAGGCAAGGTGTTCTTTTCTTCATAGGCCTTGTTCTTCCTCCTCCAAACATAGCGTTGATCCATGGGCCCAAACAGTTCTAATTTTGTTTCATCAGTCCACAGAACACTATCCCAAAACTTCTGTGGTTTGTCCACATGACTTTTGGCATACTGCAGTCGACTCTTCTTATTCTTTGGGGACAGCAAGGTGCGCCTGGGAGTTCTGGCATGGAGGCCTTCATTACGCAGGGTGCGCCGTATTGTCTGAGCAGAAACTTCAGTACCCACATCTGACAAATCTTTTCTCAGTTCCTCAGCAGTCACACGGGGACTTTTCTCCACTCTACGCTTCAGGTAGCGCACAGCAGTCGAAGTCAGCATCTTCTTTCTGCCACGACCAGGTAGCGTTTCAACAGTGCCCTTTGCCTTGAATTTGCGAATGATGCTTCCTATGGTGTCTCTTGGTATGTTTAACATCTTTGCAATCTTCTTATAGCCATTGCCCTTCCTGTGAAGAGTAATCACCTGTTCTCTTGTCTTCCTGGACCATTCTCTTGACCTCACCATGTTTGTAACCACACCAGTAAATGTCTAGAAGGAGCTGAGTATCACAGTCATTTTAAAGCTGCCTAATTGGTGCTTATTAGGCTTTATTGCTGCTCCCTGATATCCACAGGTGTTTTCAATACCTGATTGAAAACACTTCATTGAACCTCTGTTCTTCAGAGTGGTAGTCTTTAAGGGGTTGAATAATTATGTCAATGAAGAATTCACAAAAGAAACATTTACTACTGTTTTACAAAACTAATTGATGTCATTTTAGTTGCATATGGTTCTTTAAGAAGTCCTTGTAGGATTTCATTCTGAATACAATTACAAATGTACACTAAATTCCCTAAAACCATTTACAGCATTGGGGGTTGAATA
Organism: Silurus meridionalis; assembly: GCF_014805685.1. Classification (NCBI taxonomy): domain Eukaryota; kingdom Metazoa; phylum Chordata; class Actinopteri; order Siluriformes; family Siluridae; genus Silurus; species Silurus meridionalis. The sequence goes on along the minus strand of NC_060884.1, from coordinate 12,000,237 downwards.
ATTTTGAACACAACTGTATATATATATATATATATATATATATATATATATATATATATATATATATATATATATATACGCCGCTTTACCGCGGTTCGAATCTCGCGCCCCCGGTTTATCACGAAACTGTACTTGCTAATAAATAACTAATTAGTTTTGCTGATTTTCCGATAATACGAAAGACCAAATAAACTTATAGGGAATTGGTTTTTATGGAGTTTTATGTTAAAATAATGGCATGTATTAATAAAAATATAATTATTAATTATCAAATGAAGTAAAATGTTAATACAGTACAGAAAGTAAAGAGTGCGGTGACGTGTATCTTTACCTCTTTAGCCTCTTTTTTGACGTCATTGAACACTTCAACCAATAAACAAGAAGAGAAACTAGGCATATGCTACTACAGAACTGTATACTGTACAGTACATGTACTCACTATAAATATGATACAGTGTACTGTATTTCTACAAATTTACACAAAATTCATCTTGCTATATTCTTGAACATGTTTTCTGTGTGTGTTTTAAGTGTGTGGTAGGATAATTTATGGCATAAACAATTAAAAAAATATGGGGTGGCGTCCATTTATCTCGAGGGTTCCTGTGTGTGTATATATATACATATATGCACATATATGTATCCCCCTACACATATATATTCTCCCTCATAGCATCATCTTATAAGTTATTTGATTATAAACTCTTTTGATTGAACTTGCTCGGCTATATAAGCACCGACCCGAATTCTCTCACACACACACGCACACAAACACACACACACACACACACACACACACACACACACACACACACACACACACACACACACAGCATTTAGTAGACAATATAGTCAGTTGATTAAACGTTTAATAAACCGTTTTTCACTTACAGAGCTGAATCCTATCTTGCTAAGACATCTAAATGTGTCATCATGCTGTTAAAAATAAATAAATAAATAAATAAATAAATAAATAAAGCAATAGCCTTGGTAAATACTACTGCTTACTTTTAGCACAAACATTGTTGACACTTAATGTAATTACATTGAGGGCACAGGAATGAAAGCACGGCAGGGGTAATAATAAACTCCTAATGAGAATTTTCCCTTCCTGGACTCCTTGGTGAGATAGCTATAATGCCCGGCTCCTCTTTTGGAAAAAAAAAACATTTCACAGTTATTAAAGATGAATCTCATCAGGGGCTAAATGACAAAACAATTAATTTGCAAATAAAAAGCTTTTAATAGCCACAAATTAAATTTCTCTGAAAAACATATTGGTTATATATATAATGGTTATATAATATTGGTTTCTGTGAATAAATAAAAATAAAGACAATTTATTTAATTTTAATAGGCCACAAATAAAAAAAAATGTTATTAGATCACTTTATAAAGCTCTCATTATTAAGAGTTGGCTCTTATACAGGCATACGCTTAATAGCTTCCTGTTTAGATGAAGGAAGCAAAGAACATAACTGTGTACAGCTTTGATGTGTTTGCTGCGTCGCGTTGCTAACTCCAACCCCTGTGCGGTGCAGGGCCTCTTCCACATTATGCATTCGTCTTCGCATCATTTTTACTGATGGCGTGGAAATTTGCACACCTGTTTGCTCTGACCAGGTCTTTCAATCTCATGAGTGCACGCGAGCATGGACGGCGGAGCGGAAATGCTTTATTAAGATCCTCCAGCCATAAAGAACATGGGGTTGACTAATCGGCTGCATTACCGTCTGAGAGCCTAAGTTATTTAGACCCAATAACGCGCTAACACATTGTTGAGAGTGGAGGGCGCAGTGAAGTTATATCCACCGTAATAACATCACTGCAAGGCCTGATGTTGTTTAGATCAATAAAGACCCATTACAAGAACAGGCCTCAACACCGATAAGCGGGCCTCTGTGAAATGATCTAACACTCCAGAATTGGAGAAGCATCCTCTATTAAACAAAGAGGCCAATAGAAGACAACTCATAAGCGATGCAAGTCAAGATAGGCAAAAGTGCAGGTTTTTTTTCTTTCTTTCTTTCTTTTTTTTTTAAGCACGCAAAGCCATTTCAGTAGCGTTGGTTATTGTGGTTAGTGTCAGTGCTACAGCAGGGTGGGAGCTGGGATGGCTTGACCCAGATACCCAAAAGCACAAGGGTTCTAAGCGTGAGACAGTGTGTACGTCTGGGGGTAAGAGTGCTATGTGTGCTATATGCACCCTGCAGTGACATAGCACATTTGCTTTCTTTCTTTCTTTCTTTCTCTCTCTCTCTCTCTCTCTCTCTCTCTCTCTCTCTCTCTCTCTCTGACTTTCTCTGCAAGATGAGAGATTTACATTTAATATCTATAGAAACAAAGTAAAATTGCAACTTAAAAACAAGGCGTATAATAAATACTGAAAAACAAGATGAATAGATTTCCATATCTGCATCTGCTGTAGGCCAGAAAAGCTAATGTACTGTAATGTAATGTTTTTTTTGCCTCCCCCCTTCAGAACCATGACAACATGAATGCAAACAAACAAACGCACATACATACACACCCTTCCTCTGATCACACACAATCATTGCGAAAGACAAAAAAAATTCTTTTACCAGCCAAACAAAATTCCAGCATGCACAGAGTTGTGATGTGAGGCGATACATTCGCAGACGACAATGTTATCTGAAGAAGAGAAAACAACCACAGAGCACAGTTTAGGCTTTGTGAAATGGTTTTGTATGAGGGAGGTTCTGTTTGTTTGGTCATTTCTCCCCAAGGCTTTTATTTTTTTCTAATAAACATATTCATTCTGGTCAAGGGACAGGAAGTGGAGGAGAGAAAATGTGTGCGTACGAGTGAGCATGCTGAAACAGCGTGTACTTTCTCTGACGAACGCATTGCTCCCTTGATGCAAATGTGGCCCCGAGGACTGCAGCACGAACAGACACTACTTCACTTAACCACAGGAAAGACTGCTCTGATCTTACCTCTGACACCTCGTGCTCTGAGATAAGGAGAACAAAAAGAGAAAAGTCCCTTCTTGGGGGTTTCACTGCTGATTACTTCAGAAGGGCCACAGGTGACGGCCAATACAAAGACAAACTCTTTTCTCAAGGTTCAGTAATCACTCAGTCTTTCCTACTCGATAGTTCTCTGAAGCTTCGCCACTTTTGTTTTTAAATATCGTGCTTCTCCTACACCATTTTTCTGTATACAGTCTGCAGATACTGTGGACTCCACCTTTTTCACACGTGAACAAATCATTATGGCCTGAATACACAGTGTGACCGAAACGTATAATACGCTCAAAAAAAATTATATATATATATATATATATATATATATATATATATATATATATATATATACTGTATATGTACTGTATATACTGTATATATATATATATATATATATATATATATATATATATATATATATATATATATATATATATATATACTGTATATGTACTGTATATACTGTATATACTGTATGTATATATATATATATATATATATATATATATATATATATATATATATATATATATATATATACTGTATATGTACTGTATATACTGTATGTGTGTATATATATATATATATATATATATATATATATATATATATATATATATATATATATATATATAATTACTGATATAACATGGTATTGCAGGTCACTTCTAGAAATTGGCAGTCTCTGTACAGTGTGGTATCACAGACCTACCCACAATCGATCTAAGCAACCAGAATTAGCCTTTTTGACGCCCTGAGGGAGCCGCCAGAAACTCCTCTGAATTTGTCCGAGCCTGATGCTGCTACATCTTAATGCTTGGCAGCGCAGACAGAGTGGCAGTAACCCGAGAGCTACGGGCCCCGAATGGAAGCGGCATGAAGGTGATGATAGTGAATAATATCTCCGCAAAAGATGATCACACGGTGACAGTTTTACCGAACGATAAATAAATGGAGCTAAAAAGGGAAAAGCGGGAGACAGAGTGTCGGCAGGCGTGGGGGAGACGGGCAGAAGAGCTGCCGCAAGCTGAACGCGAAAGCATAAATAAAGGCAGGCACGTCTTTTTACCTTCCTCAATTATCCGTCTTTTGACACGCAAGCTGAGCACATTGTAATTAACATGGAAAGAGATAATGGGGTCTCGAGCCAATGATCAATCTGGCACATATATTATCTGCCTCTTTTACCCAGCCTTGTTCACATTTTTTTTTTTATTTTTAAAAAGGAGGGGAGGATAGAAATTCGTGTGCACACTGCCATTTTATAATCCCCGCACTGATGCAGTTTGCCACTTCAGCAATAGAACCTTTTTCTTTTCAAAGGACAAATAAAGGTACAGTGCTGCAGCACATGATATAAAAAGATAAAAACAAATCTAAATATGGTAAGCATCATGTCAAATATGTAAACTAGGAGAAAGACACTTAAACAGTACAGCGGGGAAAAGGGGTCAGAGGTGCATACTTTCACAAATAAGTGACCTTTATTAAGGCCGGGTTTGCATAATTTCCTCAAGCAAGGGTGTTCTTTTCCAAAATCAAAACAGTATGATTTGTGTGTGTGTGTGTGTGTGTGTGTGTGTGTGTGTGCGTGTTCTGCCTGCGTCTATACCTAACTGCTATTTGGTGGTCCAGGTTCACAGGTTTGTATTAAACTTGTTCCCCATACTTTAAAAAGGACAATGCAGCTGAATAAAATGAAATAATGATACATACACACAATATGCCTTATTGTATCACTACTTCCCTAACTGCCAACAATTTATAAATAAAAAAGCACGTGTGGATATGATGAAGATGATGATTATATTAAGATTATTTTTGTTATTCTCATTATCATTATTACATTATACAGGCAAAAATTAGCAGCAAAATTATTATTATTATTAATTATCATTAAAAAATATATACAATGATATTATGTGGTATTAATGTAGTTTGATACCACATTAAACATCTGGAATGATGATGATGATTATTATTATTATTATTAGTTTCAATTACAAAAAAAAAAGAATGATAGTCATTTTATAGTAAGCAAATTTGAGTATTTCTTCCATTGAAGCTTTTGTAGTCATTAAAACGTAAAGAAGACTTTTTCTTAAAGAAGAATATTTTAAATGTGCTTTTCACTAAAGTTGCAATAACAATAACTAGAACAAGAATAAATAACATTGTATATATTGATGCATCTAAGAAAAAAAATACTAACAATACTTTTTTTTTATTTAAACAGCATATATAGTGCACATATATAGTTTACATATAACAACACAAATATAGTATTTAAAAAACTGCAATTATAGTATGATAACATATAGTGTTAATGAGTCCTTAATTGCACTGGTGTATTCTTAAATCAATCCAAATATCAACTCGGCCCAGTTATAAAAACAGTTTTCCACATGGCTCAAGTTAAACGATCGCTGCTATTTAAACAAGTGAGCCATGAATAAAAAGCAAGACTCCATGTCTCACTGCATTTCTCGGCTTCATTACAGCCATTAACCTTATATATACATGGGCAGCAGATTTTAAAGTCACTAGACAAAAACTGTCTCTGGCTTTAAAGTTCAGAGTAGTTGTTAAGGATCTGGTTATCGAACAATTATGCACTTTATAAATCTCAACTCGCCCTAAGAATGATGTTCGGTGTTGCAATATGCTCTTAAAAAAATCTACATATTTTATACTCGGCGTGAACATAAATGCCATAATTGCATCCTTTGGTTAATTTTGAGCCTAGACAGCACTCACAACCGTATTATCCTATACCCTGAAAATGTAAAAAGTAAAAAAGTAGGTTTTTTTTCAACAGTTCTGAATGCATTTTCATGTTCTTGTGTTCATGTTCTTCTTCACGCTTACATTTATCGGGTCTCGGAAAAAATAAAATCTTTTAGACAGAATTGAACTCCAGTTCTGCTGTCAGGTTTTGTAGGTTTTATGACATTTTATGAAATAAGCTGTATTGAGACCACAATCCTGATTTATGTCTTAATATAATTTGATTTAAGTTAATTCTATAAGCAACAACTGCGTAACACTGAGCAGTATATATCCCTTATTCGCTGTGAGAAACAACTATACCCGCTTTTGACTTTACCGGTAGCGCAGAGAGTCTCCATAAGTAAAAAGAGCCATATTTGTCCTTTTTAAACGTGTAACACTGTCCTGAATAATACACTCCAGCTACTACAAAGAAAATGACTGTAATGATCACTTAAGTTTGCATGCAAATTTCTTGTGTTACTATTAGCAAAAGAACGAAAACATTGTCACGGCGTATTATTTAACTTTGGGAGGACACACTGCACACACCTATTTTTCCCAAGGATTTAGGCTATCAAAGTACAAATGTGCCAGAAACTCTTTAATTCAAACTAGCTGTGGTTTTTGGAAAATGAACGGTGAAACGTTAGCAAAAATCACACAGCAACATGGCTTCCAAAAGGACGCAGGATATACGTCCACCCACAGATTCAGATGCACCCACACCCACATACCACTTCACTCTCTCTCTCTCTTTCTGCCCTGTTTCCACTCCACTCCCAATCTCTGTGACCTGCACTAACCTGGCTCCCTCTTCCCTGTTGTTCAGGCAGGAAGCACCGTTGAGTGACTGCTGGTAGGTTCAGCCCAGACCGAGACCTGCACCACAATACAGGCCAGCACCCTGAACTTCAACACACACACACACACATATTTATACGCAATCAAACTTGCAGCAAAAGAAAGGAGGGGGGCATGTTGGGTTGCATCCTGTGTGAATTTTTACTGTAAATAAATGTATTTTCTCTCTCTCTGTTTCTTACTACTCTCTCCACTTCCGTCATCTGTCACTTCCAGGTTCCCACAATCACCTTCAAGTCTAAACAGGAAAGTGTGTGTGTGTGTGTGTGTGTGTGTGTGTGTGTGTGTGTGTGTGTGTGTGTGTGTGTGTGTGTGTGTGTGGAAACACTAACATTAATTTGCTGTTCACTGCAACTTTCTTTGTTGTTTCCCCTACACAAATGCAGTCATACAAACACACACACACACACACACACACACACACACACACACACACACACACGCACATGCACATCCAGCCAGCTGTCCAGGACTTCATCCTGACCACATGGTCTTTTCCTGACACCACTTTTTGCAACATCGGCCCAACGTCACTGAAACAGGAAGCCACAGTTAGGGGTGGCTGCAGGTTTTAGAAACTAGCAAGTAATAGAAACTAGCAGCGTTTATTTCTGATGGTTCCATTTGCATAAGGTTACCTGACGTTTACTAATTTCAATCAACATATGGAAACTGAAGGTGTTCTCTATTAAGCAGCTGCAAATAGAAGCCACAGACTGAGATTTATTTATTTCACAAAAAATAATCGTTCAGATTTTTAGACAAAATGAATCCCAGTTATTAATTACTAGGGAGTCGAAATGTCAACGGACAATTGACCGATTAAGTCAGGAGCCCTCGAGTAACGAGCGGTATGGTTCAGATGCTGACGGAAAGGCGGCTCAGAAAGACTAGTAATCTGATGGCTTACAGTTTTTCCAATCAAACGGCTGCAAGCATGCATTGTAAACTGTGTTCCAAACAGCACATGAGCTGGCACAAAAAAAAACAAATACACACTTCTCAATCCCAAGGCTGGTTAGATGTCAGCTGTATGCGTCCTTTCATTTCATGGCCACAAATACGCAACTAAAGGCCTCAACAGGCCTCAGTGTTCACCATGACTACTCAACACTTCTGTGCATAGACAATTAGATAAATAGATCAACTGTTTTTTGCAAAAGAGAGACGAAAGTCACACCCAAAATCAGACACCTGTTTTCCTCATCACTTGTAAACCAAAACTATTATTATTACTAATTGTTCTGCAGAATTCACTTCTTAGCACCTATAGTCATTTTGCAAGCTCTAGCTCCCATCGCACAAACACAAAGACACAGTTGCTTACATTTTTATCAGATGCATCCAACTCGAAACTGCCAGTACTTGCTAATCACTTGAATTCGGTAGTATTTTTTTTTAGTATTATGGGTGAAACCAATAATATGCACAAGTGCCTACTAACCAGAAAATCCTAGTTGGTGAAGATAAAAAAAGGAAACGCAACCTACTAATTGCCCAAATGATAAATATTAATTTGACTGATGCATTTATCTGTGGAAATATTTGAATTTATACACAACTAGTTTAGTGTATAAACTTACATTAAACATCTGTTACCAAACAACCATCTGGAATTTTGCAGTTTAGAATCCAGTTCATGTCATCATTAACATCTATAGTTCATCATAATAAACTGTCTACAAATGTACTGAAACAGGAGAAACTGATCATGTGATATCGTTTGGATCAACAGAATGTTAGTTCTTGTAGTGTTTTGTAGGTGTTAGTTATGTTAGCTTTTTTCTTTTTTGTTCCGTGTCAGGAGAGAAAAGTAAAAAAAATAAAATAAATCTAATCATTTTTTCTCACCTAAAGACCATAGTCCCATTCAGTTTTTGTCTACTGACAGAAAGAGATTCACAAAATCACAAGTCAAAGGTTCACCTGCATTACATCAGCATTGTAATCATCACCCTCCCCCAAGTGAATCTTTTGTTATTCAATTACGTGTTTTTGGAGCCTGTTTAACATGTTCACAAAGCAAAACCCATTTATATTTGCATGTTTATTGAGTGCAGTGTTTTGTTGTCTGTCTGGGGTTAAAGCCTAGATGCTGGCACCTCAGCAAGGATTCATAACCGGGAAGAGAAATAAGATGACATGTTTTCAGTCTGTCATTCTTAGACTCTGGCCTTTGTTTCATATTGCTCAGGAAATCTAGCGGATGTGTGACACCCTTCTGTTCCATGTTTAAGGGCTTACACAGCCTTCATCTCTCGATGATTCCGGTTCTGTATGCAAAGATCCTTCATGTGAGATATGAATTAGTGAGAAAGAGGAGCCTGGAGCGTAACCGCTAGCCAAATGCATCATCAGCACTTGAAATAGAGAGAGAGGGGGTATGTGTGAGCGCGGGAGAAAAGGGATAAAGAGCTTGGCTGAAGCTCCTCCTCATTGGCACGGATCAATGATTCACGCCACTGCCCACCACAAGCCTGCAAATGAGGCGTTAAGTGTAGTGGTCACTGCTGCAGCCAGGGAATATACTGTTTGCCTCTTTTCTCTTTCTACCCTTTCTGTCCTCTCTTCATCTCTCCTCTGCTTCACATTTCTATCAGCACAAGTCGGGTCGAGGGTCAGCTGTGGTACCCGCCAAATAGCAAGTCACCTTCAATGCAATTCATCAATGCAGCATTAATGTGTGTGTAATATATAAAGTTATCTAAATGTATATATCGCTTGTTGTTTTTCATTAACGCAGTCTAGCATTAATAACATCTGTGAACATCAACAGTTTACATTTTTTTTAAACAATAAAAAAAAAATAAAAAGCCTGCTTGGTTAAATAATATGTAATAACATTTTATAAAAATAAAATATATAAAAAATTAAATAGAATAAATCAAATTAATGCAATACACTTTTTATTATATTGATTAATTTGATTATGGATTAAATTGGCACAAATTAAATTGATTATATAGTTATTCTTTAGCGTTTTATGTCTAGCTTCAAAAATTCCTCTTAACATTGTCTCCTGACAATTCCGCTAGAGCTGTGGGTTCTTTCGAGTTTTCATGCATGCACAAAACAAATCTTATTTCCAATATTATATGAGTGATTAGCCACAGTGACGTTGGGCTAACTCTAGTTTCTTTTGTTATATCCCTTTGTGTTTATTTTCAAGTTTAATAATAAAAAATGCTCTCAAAGTATGAGGCTGGGACTAAACAAACTTGCGGTCTGCCACTTAATACGTTCCTGAGGGAACTCAGATTAGAATTTTTTTTTTTTTTTGGTAAAATGATTGCATTACCGTTACACCCCAACCCAAGTATATATATATATATATATATATATATATATATATATATATATATATATATATATATATATATATATATACACTTACACACACACAATTTATTTGTTTTATATATATATATATATATATATATATATATATATATATATATATATATATATATACGTACACTAACATACACACAATTTATTTATGTGTTTGAAAAAACTCTTCAATGGCAACAACAAAAAAATCACTTTTGTAGAAAAACAAAATGGAGATCATAGGTAAATTATGATGAGATGAGTATGGAGACACTTCAGAAGGATTTTTGGAATGTAATTTAATTGCACATGGATTCCATAACCTTAGTGCAAATATCACTGTCGCCTCTCTGTTAAGCATGTGTATGTGTGTGCCTTGGCAGCATCGTCTCTAAACGGTGCAGAAATATTCTGCACATATTCTCTGTCTGTCTGTTTCTCTCTTTCTTAAGATCTCTCTCTCTCTCTCTCTCTCTCTCTCTCTCTCTCACATACACCCACCCACACACAAACACACACACACACACACACACACACACACACACACACACACACACACAAACAGTGGTAAATGATAGAGATGCACAGAAAAAGTGGGCATTGTTGACACATGGGTTGAAGCGACAGTTGAACGGCTGAAGGCTGATTTGTATTTTTTATTATATTATATAAACTATGTTCAAGTCATCCAGCTGGAATGTAACATAAGGCAATTAAACCTGTTCTCACACAGCTGCACTAGTCATTTAACTATATTAAAAATGATGCAAATACATACTACACATTGCTATACACAAAATCTAAAAATGCTTTACAAGAAAAGCCTTTATAACATTAACTAACATTAAATATATTACAAATAAAAATTACCAAAAGAACCTGTAGTGTGATTTCTACTGTAAAATGTATGGTAAAATGTTCGTTCTCTCCAAAGATCTTTACATAAAAAGCTCAGAGGTTGAAATACCTTCATCAGTTGTTTTGAAAAGATTGACAGTCCATTCTTTCAATTAAAATCACCACAGCACTGCAAGGGGGGGCTAATCAATGATCTGAATTATAGACACATGGACAGAGAGAGAGAGAGAGAGAGAGAGAGAGAAAATGAGAGACACAGAGATGCAAATTAACATCAGCAAATTACAAACAGGAACAGATACTGTGTTATAAAGGTGGGGAGCGTCCCTTCAATTTACACAACCCACATAAACACCGTTGACTCAAACAGTGAGGAAAAACACACAAAAACGTGATGAAATCCAACCACAAACGTTGATTTGAACTGTGACAAACTAATTCCAGAAGTTCTCAGAACGACCTAAATGCATCTTAATACTTGTCAACATTAATTTTTTTTTTTTTTGTCCTAACAGGAAGCCCTTCTGACTACAGTGATATTTATGCGTGAAATAATCAGACTAAATATGCACCGCAGTTATTACAACAAATGCCGATGACTCGCAGGCCAACTCATAACTATAAACGCTGTGTCCACAAACTGCCAGTCGGAATTCTTCAGAACGCCATCAGGGGGGTTAAGAAAGTGACATGCAGCCTTCAAAAATCTGCATAGCCAGTCACTTGGCTAGATTTGCATAATAAAATGTCCCTCTCTGTGGTCAGCATTTTGTAAAGTGCTCGTATTTAGACAGGACAAAGTGAGATGAGGAAAAATCTGCAGCAGCTACTCATTAAGCTGATCTGTGTTTTGATAGTCTAAGATCATGGCATCACATGCCCCCAGGTTTTTACCACATTTCAGATCCCAAAACAGCCTTCCCACCAAGAAAGCAGACACAAAAATGCAGCACCTGCCGTCTAATTTAAGTGAGTGGACTTGGGGGAAAAAAGAAAAGAAAAGAAAAGAAAAGAAAGAGAAAAACCAACCTAGCAACATTACGAAGGGATTACACTTGCGAGTAGAGGACAGATCTATGTCATCTACGTTCAATCCATTTCCTGTTTCAGATAAGAGCCGGCTGATAAGCTGTGTTCCTCTCATTACAATAGGGGAAAATATGCAGAATGTGGGTTTTCGGATATTTATGACTCAGACATTACAGACTTAATGTGGTCCATGGACAGTGGGGGGTGGGGGGTTGGTTTGAGGGTGGAAAGATAGAGAGCAAGAGGAAACTGAGAGAGGGTAGCGTAGAATGAGGAAAGGGCAGATGGGTCTGAAAAACAAAAAGATTTACAGAACAGGTCACTATTTTATAACACTTGATTGAACATACCTGTGAGGACCGTTTAATAACACAATGAACAACAAAATATAACCTTTTTGGACAATTATTTATTTATTTTTAAATGAATGTGGTTTACAAAAAAACCTTTTTTGAGGCCCAGCTTATCAAAGATGTCAAAACTGTCAGATATTTAGGCATCAACCCCCCAGCAAAGATATAAACACAGACACAAACATTAACAAATATATCTTGGACGCACTGGGAGCTTACAGAACACTTTATGACCAATTACTGTATTGTCAATAACGTGGCAGGAATTAACACATAATATACCATGCAGAGGGACACAAAATAACCTGTGATGTAGAAAAGGCACAGTTCACATATAAGAAACTCTGCTCGTTCAGCATTGTGCTATGTTTTTTGCATAGCAGCTGCTCTTGTGCAGCATGATGTCTTTTTCTAAACATGTGGTCTTAATCTGCCTACTTTACCTAAACTGCCATCCTCGTCCATTTACATACATAAAATCGGGAGATGCTGTATCATCACTCATGATGTAATATTGTGCACATTTGTAATCAACACCTGGAGTTTCGCGAGCTTTACGATAGTTTAACTATTATTAGTCACTTTTATTGCCACAAAACAAAACCTGATGATACAAAATAGCATGATTATATAAGGAAACCTTTTTCTCAGATCTCTGATCCTAAAGAGATTCTAAACGAGTGCTTTATGAAACACAGGCACATCTGGAGAGTAAAAACCACATAAAGATAAAAGACACAGCCAGTACTAGTATTACAGGGTTTTTTAACAACTGCTAAGAAGCATTTTCACTACTGAGTTCTCTTTTTCAGAACTCTTCACCTGGGTAGCGCAGCCCTCTATTTGAAACAAAACAATGACCGATTTTTTCCTTGCTTGAATACAATAGAAAATTCAGTGAACACAATTCTCACATTTCTCACAGTATGTATTGCAAGTTACAAAATAACACTTAGTGTCCACGTAGAAATAAACCACATTTCACACTGCTAACTCACACATACTATATTGGGCAACAAATCAAAGTCACATAAACATTCTTCAGCTTTATTTCCTACACAGTAAAGTTAGCCAATATATTTGTACTGGTTTTCAATATTTTTCTGTTGTTGATCAACCGAGGAAAAATTAAAATTGGAGTAAAGTTACAGAGCCAAAAAACAATGGTAAATGTTTGATACTACTATTACTGTATATACAGTATTTGTATGATTGAGGATCTGCAAAAATGCCAGCCATGCCTCTGAGGTGATTGTGTTGCATGTGACAAAGTATTCTGGTTACAAACACACTAGTGTTAAAGGTTTGTGTATAACGAGTTTATTTTGAGATTTTGAGTTGAGTTTGCAATGTTGTGATTGCTGTAATGCATGTTGGGGTATTAAATGAACTGTTGTGATAAACTGCAGACTGCTGTGAGAAAAGTTCTGAAAAAGTAAATGCTGAAAAGTGGTTGTTAGCAGTAAAGAAAAAAAAAGAATGTACAGTGTAAAACAAATACCCCCCACACACATACATCATTTCTAAAAGTGTTTAATTAAAAAAAGTAAAAAAAGCAAATGCCTTCCACTGGAATTATCCAAATAAAGAAAGTTAGCTCTAACATTTAACGATAAACACTTTCCAATTTACAAATTTTTTTGGTTGGATTTTTCTAAAAAAACACAAAATCAAAAATGTTAAACGTTCAGAAACATCTGATAAACAGTGTATCTGGCCATGTCCAAGTTTGCTCACAAATCCAGGTAGCAGAAGGAACCCTACAAAACATGAAATCTACGTTTCATCCAGTAAATCACATCGTCTCGTATCATCCGTCTCACAAGGCAAACATTGGACCATCGCGCACTGAATAAGGAGTATAGCTCAACAAACAACCCTCAAATGACCCCTTCTACACAGTCCAATTATAAGAGTGGTGTTTCCAGTGTACACACACTCCTCTCTTGACCTGCTGGTACAGAGGAAAAAAAGGCTGGAGAAGAGCTGTGATTTACAGGCCTTCCCTAAGACCTGCAGACAAGGTTACAGGGTCAGCACAGACATTAAAAGGTCAGTGTGTGGCCCACTTGGGGACAATTACTCGTGGTTGCGGCTAAGTGGACACTTGATTGAATACGGTGGCGCTGGGAATGCCGCAGCCTCGCCGATACCACTTCCCAGAGCCATTTAGAATAAAAGACCCCATGTGATAAGCTCCCTTTATAGCCCAAATTCATCTTCCTTTGCACTTTAGGAAGGATTTAAAAAAAATTGTGATTGAGGGTTATTCTCCAGATGAGGCAGTGACGAACATTAGTGTCAAGTAATAACGTTGAGTAGCAAACACAAGGTGAGCAGGAGGGATGTTTTGTGGAAATAACATGGCAGTTAATCTCAGTGCGGGCTTGTTTTCTTCTCATGCTGAGTGTGTTAAGAAGTGTTTCTTATCTGACGCACTCCATGGCAGGTTACAAGCTGTGACACAATTAAATGTGATACAGAGATACACATGGTATAATTTCAGTGATGCAGGCTGCGTGGGTATCCAATTAACACAGGTAGAGTTTGTAAAGTCTGAAATACTTTATGCTTTAGCATAAAGACCAAACCAGACTGGCATAACTCCTAATCACTGCAATCACAATACACCACATCCACCCATTTCTCTAGCTGTCACTAAAGGTGTAAACTAATGTTTTTCTACATTGGACAACTATGCATTTCCTGTATATCCAAGTATATTAATAAATCATAAAAATGTGTATATGTACTTGACAGCTCTACATGGATCATTTTAGCACTCAAAAAAGCTCCTCCCCTGCTGTTTATGCAATGTGTATTAGAAAAAAAAGTAAAAAAATTCTAAGGAAAGGACATGATATGCAAAGTCAACAGATTTTCTGTGCAAAATGGCATGGTTGAAATGAAAACTGAAATGTGTATGTGTTTCCTGTAGAATGGTTGCAAATATCTGCATTTTCAGGAAACAAATGTCACATTAAAGGATTCTCACTTTCTGACTCATTAATGAATTCACACTTACTGTTGCCGAAAGTGCCAACTTATATTCTTACATCCACATAAACATACTTTGGGCAGAGATAAAATCTTTGAACATGACTGCTTATGCATTTCCTGGCTGTCAAAAATAAATCCCCACATGGTGCCTCCTAAACACCCTGGTCCAGCAGCTGCATGCTGATAAATAGGTATATTTCTCGAAACCTGAAGCCCAGTGCACAGCAGCAATGCCTCGAGAAGGCCTAATATTAAGACAGACAGAGGGACGGAGAGTGGAGAGTAAAAATAAGAGCATCAGACAATAATTGTGAAAAATAAAACACAGAGAGAGCTAACCAGTCAAACTCCTCCCCAAAAATGTAGAGGGGGGCAAAGAAAAATTTTAAATAAAACAAAGTACCCTGTCCATATCTTCTATACCTACACCACATGCTACATGAACTAACAAAGTAGAGATGGAAAACATGTTTCTCAATGTTGGCTATGCTGGACTAACTATTTCTACAGAACCCTTTTGACCTTCAGAAGTTGAGAAAAAATAGTTTCATCAACCTCCATTATTTTAGTCTCATACACATATAAATGTAAACACTCAAACATCATGGTTTGTTCTGCACAAACATATATACATGTATACATACTTTTATATATATATATATATATATATATATATATATATATATATATATATATATATATATATATATATATATATATATATATATATGTGTGTGTGTGTGTGTGTGTGTGTGTGTGTATACATGTGTATATATATAATTCTTAGGCTTGTGCAGAACAAATCATGATGTTTAAGTGTTTACATTTATATGTGTATGAGAGTAAAATAATGGAGGTTGATGTGTATGAAAGGATGTAATCCATCTTGGTGGATTGTAAAGCATCCCAAACTGATGTTGTCAGATTTCGTTTTCCTCACACAATCAGAATGGGTTATGGGATTTGACAAATTACACCGTTGGAAGTAAAGATGTTCTGTAGACGTGACTTGCCTCAAAACTAGCATATTGACAGTAGAGGAGTATAGGAGCTGAACATGAATTTGGATTTGAATGTTTTTTGGCAGGAAACTAACATATCTCACTTTTACTGAATTGCCACTAACATATAAATCGTATATACATTTATCTCACACAGGTTAAAAGTTTATCACCCAGTTGAAAATGCTTTGCTTAAAAGTTTCTCTTTAATATCTCAGGAGATTTAATGGGGATTCTCACTTGTGGTTCATTTACATACCAGATTTGTCAGGAGATCAACACCAAGCTGGATGTGAGAGCAAAAATCAATCTATCGAACACACACAATTTCCCACTGTCTTCAATATACTTAGACATTAGTATATCTGTAAATCTCTTACAGTAAACTGATACATTTGAAATGAATTTGAATGGGTGGCAAATCTGAGAACAGAGCGAGATGATGTTGAGGTCTCTGCTGAAACTCAAGAGGAAATGTGAGATTACTGGCGCGTTTTGTGTCAGCAGCAAAAGTTGAGACAAGAAAAAAATCTCACATTTATTTCCATCCTGCCTTAAGATAAAAAGAAGGTCTCTATAGATTTATTTTTGTTGGCGGCCCCTGGGCATATGCACTCTGGAACGCATTTCTGTTCACACACTGACACTTAAGTGCACAGTTTTACCCAAAAGATGGTTATCTTCAGGCCTGTATTTACTCTCAATTAATGGTTCTAAAATGCTCCGAAAATTAAAATGAGCTTTCTATTAAATGTTTTGAAGGGGACACTTTAACGGTAGCTAAATATACTAATTGAGTAGATAATCAATTTCACATTATGTGTTTAAGATAAATCGCTAATCTACCCATTAGCATTACCTTTGTTCTGGGAAATACATTTGGATGCCTAGTTTACCAAACAAACCTTGCCTAGCTTACCACTCACTGTTTAAGCACATATGCAATTCTGTACCTGACTAAATCAAGATTGTGCACAGAAAAAAACAGAATAAGTTTTTTGACGCACTTGCGCTTTGCTAAGAGAGCACAGGAAATGATTTATTATTATATTTTTATAATTATTATTATTTAAAATATTTATTTAAAAATATTTGTACATATGTGGCAAAATATTAGCGGATTTGTGTATGCTAACCAGAGGCTGTGCAACAGGCACTTGGTTGACCCATCACTTGTTGTTGGTGGAGTTATCCCCAAAGAAGTACTCTGAAACCAAGTGGGCATCAGGCAAGTGCCATCTGGGTACACTTATTTAATGCTGGCACAAGTCCCGCGGCAGCTCTGCCATGAAGCAGGGTGGAGGGTGTGGATGGAGAATAAATTGCATCATTTACTTAACACCCATTTACCGATGTGGCCATTAAAAAGCCATGACTATATAATTTGGTTACTTCAGCTGCTGGTTGCTGCCGTCAGCCAAATAGTATGCTGCGCGGGTCACAGGACTGATAAAATGGAGAAAAGGGAGAACCATGTTTTTCAAGCGTGTTTTAACAAGTCATGATCTAATTAAACCAGAACACCACAGACAGTTAACATGACTACTCTACTAACAAACAAGTGATGAATATTGTAATAACAAAGCCGAGCCTTCTTTAATTGTTGTGTGTTGCTCGGGAAAGATGCCTTTGCTTGTTGATAACAGAAGTTTGTGTAGAAATTGGAAAGTCAAGGTGTGGAGAGCAATTAAATAAGCACCAGACAAACACGCCCTCAAATATGGTGTAAAAGTTAGGCTTCTAGCCAACTGCTGAAAGACAGTTCTATGACACGTTTGGAACTTGTTTATTTATAACCAAGTCTTAATGTTTACACTCTTCCCCTTTAAAATTAAAATTTTTTATCTCAAGTAAGTGGCATTGCTTGTGAGTCATTTTGCTGTAATGTAGTACCAAAAAAAAAAAACAGGCACCTGTGAAAAGCAGAGCCCATGTCATGAACTCGGTTATCAGAATGAGACATGGGTGCTGTGGCCAGCAAAGATGATACACAACCTGTTTACCTGTCAGAAGAGGGGCCTCCAGGTGTAAGTGGAGAAGATCAAGATGGACCACTTCTTCCAAAGCCCCTGCCAGAAGACTCTGAAATAGCCAATATATTCCTATTACAATAAAACAAAGATTGAATCACTTTTTAATGTCACTTCATGAGCTAGGGAAGCGCTTTCTGCACTTGTGCATGCAATTAAACCTGATTGAATCCCAGCTTCATTGTTTAATGAGAGTTAATTGTGCTAATCAAGCATCTCATATTAAGTCAATTTTAATTTGCACTGAAGGGGCCGGAGGCCTAAACACCATCAAAGACATCAGAGAAACACAAACTTTGCTTCAGCAAGCTGTAGGTAGCACATTGTGATCTTTAAAATGCAAAAAGGCTGATCAATTCATCATGATTAACAATTTCTGTTACACAAAAGCTGTCAATATTTCCATTTTCGATCAGTGTCAGGTTAAATCAAATTATTTATTTCCTTCTTTCATTAGTCACACAGTGAACTGATCAACACTTCAGATCACGTTTCAACATGTGATGAAAGCATGTCCAGTGTTGCCATGTCAGTCACTGTCAATCACGTGTAGTCACCCTACAAATGTTTAATGTCTTTTAAACATTATTTAGAACATGATCAAGAGATTTCTTCCTAGATCTGGCATTAGGCTTCAAATTGTTTCTAATCACAGAAAAAGGGAGTTAAACATCAAATCAATCAAATCAATAATCGAAATTTGCACACATTTCTTATTTTTTTTATCAAGCATTTGTCTACTACAAAAGTATCTTATCTGTTTTCAAACATGATGTACTTCGGCTTTATTATGCCCAAATGCTTTTCAATGTTTGTATATTTTATTTATGCATTTATCATTTAATTATTAGACAAATTTAAATTAATTATATATTGTAGATGTTTATAATCTTCACAACTGAACTAAATGTTCAAAAATGTGCATTTTTTAAACAGAAATTGCCAAAACAATGATGTCTTATATTTTATATTGATTATTTTAAGCATGATTGTCAACTTACCATGGACAATTATAATTAAAAACAATACAAATGTTGATTTACACAAATTGCTTCATCTTTCATACTCAAATGCTATTGTTTGTTTGTTTTTTTACAGAAAGAAACAACCCAGCATTAATAGTGTTTTAGAAACATTTTTATACATAAATACCCTGGATTAGGGTTTTATATAGTTTTCAAAAATCAAAACATACAGTTTAAAAAAATGGTATATATATATATATATATATATATATATATATATATATATATATATATATATATATATATATATATATATTCAATGGTATATATATATTCAATTAATCGGGAAAAATGAATCGTACAATTAAATGTTAATCATAAACATTAACAACAGAAACAGACAAATAAAAAAAGAAAGATGATTAACCATTAACGCAGAAAGATTTTCCGTTGTATTGAAAAAAAAAGACAAAATTAATTCAGTCCCCTTAAAAAGTTTCGAAACTACAAAGATAATTCTTTTGTTTTGCTATACACAGAAGACTTTTGAGTTTGAGGTCAGCAGATAATGAGACGATAGATCAGAATTACAGATTCTATTTCCTGACATTTATATTTCATGTTGTTAAACAACTTAAAATCTTTTGTTTCAAGTGATCAAAAATATTGAAACATGATTTAAGGATATTTCTTATTGGCCAGCTGTACCCTGTTAGATTGACTGTACAATAATTATAATAACTACAAATAACTAATGAATAACTACTAATAACTAATTAATAAATACTAATAACTATTAATAACAAAAAGAACGGATCTGCTCATGATCCAAAAGCAGTGTGGGTGTAATGTCATGTTTTGGGCTCTTTCTTATTATTCTTATTATCAAATAAAAGAAAAATGTCTGTCAATTTTATCTGCCACACCAATGAATCCAGTACAGAAACTTTCTCGTGCAGCAAGATCATAACGCTACTGAGCATGTAATTCACCCTGAAAAAAGAATGTAGAGAGAAAAAAACAATTAAAAAAAAGACAATTAAAAGACGAATGAAAAATCTTTACAGTTTGATAGTCACTCATTGCATATTGTTTGATTTGCTCTTGTGAATGATATGCAGCCAAATTAAGTGTTATTTATTTTTCTATCAGTTCCAATACTTTTGCTCACCAGAAATAGGATGACCTGTCTAAAAGGGGCTCATGTTCTAAGCAGCTTCATATATCTTAATATAAATATAAGGAAATAATATTTATATGAAGTGAAATTCTTTCAATTCTTTTTTGATCGCAAATCCAAATGTCTTTAGGAAAAAACATGGTACTGTATAGAAAAAAATGTTCTCTGTAATCAGCTGGTAAAATGTACATGATTTCACAACAATTCATTCAGACATATACAAATGCAGGATATCAACAAATCGATCAGTAAGCAAACATACTGTATTAAAACGTAAATAATGATCCAATCCCCATCTTTTTTAAGACTGGATGTAGCGTTGTCATGGTACCACAATAAACAATCAGAAGTGTTTTGAGGCAGTTGATGAGTGCTGAAGACCCAAACCACCTGGACGATGGCCCTTACACTATTACAGCCAGCACAGAAACAAAAAGGGTTTCTACACACTATGTGCAGTGCCCTGCTCGATTCCCTGGAGACCCTGTAAGCACTGTGTGGGCTGTGGCCCAAATCTGCACTAAGCACCCTTCATAGAATCCCTTTTCTCAAATGCTTGGTGCCAAAGCCAATTAGTTTTGTGATTAATTTAGTCATTAGCTTACTTTCAGCTGAGGGGATGTAGCAAAAAATAAATAAATAAATAAATAAATAACATTTAAAAAAAAGGGAAGCATAGTAAACTTGCTGGAGGAGCATGTCTACACTAATTACAGCTTGTTTATTACAATGCCTCTGACAGGAGCATACGTTTATCAAATAAACAAGCAACAGCTAGTCAATTAAGAATATCCCAATTTCATCAGAGTTCAAAACACCAAGCAGTTCTGTTTCATGTATGACACCTAATATCATGTAAACACATACAAAAAAAGATGAAAGAAAAACTCTGTCAGATACAAATCCTTTGAATCTAACCAAGATTCAGTTGCAGGGGGGAAAAATACCTTGTGTATGCAATACTAATTAGCATAAGGTCATTCAAAATGGTTTTCTAATTAAACAGTGTAATTGTGGACACATTTATATTGAGGGAAATAAATACACCACTTCTTCATTCAACTTACTTAAATCAGCGTAATTATATATGTTCTTATAGCGCACATCGTTTAAACACATGCACTACATCAAACACAAAAAAACCTCTAAAGATTTACACCGAAAGCACCTTAATCACCTAGTCAACATTAACATCTTTGTCGTTCTGTCTCTAACGCTCGCTCTGTGAGCTAGAGAAGCTCAAGAGCTCAGATCTCGGTGCTGACACCTTATTACACCCACTGCCGTAGCGCTATTTCAAGAGCGAATATCAGAACATTTCATGATCAAAGCAGAGCAAGTTCTCCTGTACCATGGGATGATGGAGCAGCCAAGTCCTGCCTTGTTAAACCTCTTTTCTGGGTGGGGCTCTGACTCCACATCACTCCGAAGAAAAAAAGTAAGGCGGATTCTGCAGACTCTGGTTTGGATGCAATAACGGTGTAACAATACATGAAATAGTACTGCAGAATACATTGTACAAAAAGTCCTCATAAAAATGTATATGTTTTAAGCCACCTCTCATGACAAAGAGTCTTAATATTTTCCCTGTGTGTGCTATAATACTGTAATAACCAGTACAACTACAATTTGGATATAAAAGAAAAAGAAAAAGAAGCAAGTCAACATTCGGAGCTTTACAACTGTTACAAAAATAAATCCTGATTTAAGTTCAATATCTATGGGCCAAAAGTCCAAAAGCTGGACAAGCTCTTAAGCAAAAAATAAAACAAAAGTTCAGATTTATAGGCCTGTTCCTGTCAAAACCAAACTACTGCTGAAGTATCAACAGCACTTCCTAATAAAACAGAGAGGGCCCGAAAAAGAAGCCCTGCAAGTATGGAGTGCCGGTCTGTGAACACAGAGTATGAACATTTTTTAATAATGTGTGTCTTTTTTTTTCCCTGGAAGGAAAGGCAGGTTTCATGTAACATCCTGGTGACCTCAGAGGCAGAGATTGGACGAAACTGATCCAGCACTCTGATCCCAGCTCAGCTGTCAACTCCGCAGCTGGCAAAAAAAGGCACCTGGAATAATCACACCATTCCAACCTCTAATCCAATCAGTCATTCTCTGCAATCCAATAGTGAGAGGCTGAGGGTGAGCTGCAACTCACGTATCAGGATATCGGACAGAGAAGAGAAGCTGACAGAGAATGGCCAAGAGAATGTTCCTCTTTTCCTGATTTAGAAGAAGCAATGACTATTTGTAATGTATTTATTTCTATAAAGCTGTTTTTGGGCAGTGTCCCAAATAAAATTTTACTGAACTATTAATACATATATTTAAGAGTAGTGATAATATATTTGCATACACAGATGAGAAAGAAAAAACTGGCAGATTCTGGTTTTATATTTTTATATTTGCTTATAGTTTCTTATAGTTATCAGCCTTTTGACTGGTCAATTGAATAGAGTGAATCTAAACCTCAAAAACTCAAAGCCAAAGACATGGAGATCTTGGACCGAAGGTGTCAGGGAAACTTTCAGGAAACTAAAATGTATGACTTGAATAAATAAAACAAAATATTGTTGTACACATTAAAATGACAGATAAACAGATACAATTTATTCATCCTGCAAAGGAAATTGTCTTTATAATTAATGCCTATTAATCCATAATTTATTATTATTTCCTCACTTCAAGGGAAAGCTTACTGCTCAACAATAAAGTTCTTCTGACTGATCACCATTATCCCCTGCTGATAGGAGTGGTCTCTTTCTCAAGCACAGAACATGCAAGAGTCCACATAATTACATGACTGAACACCTATGAAGATTTTAGACGGATACCAAGAACAGTCCATCAGCAAGGTGCACTGAAACTGTTTTCCTAATTTTCCTATACTTTATCCCCTGTATGATGATTTCAAAAGTCCATGCAGGCCTAAGGACCTATTTGTCCACCCTTTAGGATGTCCCGTGTCTATCTAGAACGGTAGACCTGTACAGTGTAGGTCAGCTCAGTGTAGACACACACACACACACACACACACACACACACACACACACACACACACACACACACACACACACACACACACACACATACAAACTCGTTGAACTAAAGAGATTGGCTGTACAATAATCTCTCCTAATGCATCATCACTTATGCATTCAGGTTTTTATTTACAGGCCTCCGTTGTAGATTACTTAAGTCCTTTACCTTGTACTGTTATATAAGGACAATATCTACCGCTCAATCCTCTGAAATATTTAACATCCTGCAAAATTTCTGAACTTCAATTCTGGCTGATCTATAACAAAAACGTTCTGCAAAGTGAGGGCTGGAAAAGCAAGAAAGAAAAGTTCACTACTACACTTCAAACCTGGGTCAGGCGGCATTTGCCAAGGTCTGTTTCTGCATAAGTGAGCACACAAACCCCAGTGCCTGTTCAAATACTCTTTCTCTCTTTCTCGCTATCGCTCTCCATTCTTCCTCCAGAAACTCATGACAACGGCCGCAGCAGCGATGTTTGATCTTTGCTGTTTTCCTTAATCTGGGTTGTCAAGGTTTGCCCGTTGAAGCCTGTTTACTTCTCCAACAAAAATAGCCCCCCTTCTCCCTCTGCTTCTATCTCTCTCTCTCACTCTCTTTTTTTTCTCCTTTTTAAAGACAATGACTAACCCCAGGCACTGAGCTTGCACTAGTCTTAAGTGCTAAGAGAGATGTTTTATATTTCGATTTTCTTTATAAACAGTGTAAAATGTAATCCATTGTTTGTTTTGCATCGTATGCATTAATTCTTTTAATCTAGCACTGAAGCAAGGCATGTTTACAGAGAAACCTAAGACTTGGTCAGAGAAAAAAAAGAAAATTTAATCTAAAATAGGGCCTTTTCTCATTAATAATCGTTTTTCATATGTTAAAATCTCACCAAAAATTGTACATGTTGTTTTTCATGTCATAAAACAGCTGTCTTGCCAGTATATATATATATATATTCTGAGAACCATACAGAAGTAGAAACACGACTTTTCAAATGAAAGTCAGGAAGAAAGGGAACTCAATCGGAAACGATCTGCTATGAGATTTCATGCGAGTTCATCCTGCCAGAGTAAAATCGGTTCAATGCTGAAGTCTGTATGAGGATTAGGCTCAGGTGCTGTACTACTGACACACTCCTGAGTCCGAGATGAAGCCAGTGAACTTTCTCAGCGCAGAGTCACGTCTCAGAGCAGACGCCTGAGACACTTTCGGGCTGAGAGAAGAAGTTTCGGGACTTGAGCGAATCTGCAGTTTACACACACACACTCAAACACATAAGAGGTTTAGGGTAGACAGCGTTGCACAGCACTGGACTGGATGGACTGAAAGCAGCATTACATTAGAGATCAGGGCTGAAGCGCGGACACACACCGCGGACGTGGAGCTGTGCGCGCTCGCTGGGACTCCCGGCTGAAGGGGAACACGTGGGGGGGGGAGAAAAGCCCTCTCAATACTGCTGCTGCTGCTGAGGAGGAGAATCTCCGCATCCCGTCTCGAACTACTCCGAAGCGGACCGCGGAGTGCAGAGAAAAGCGTTTTATTTCACTTTACTTTACGCGTCTTGTTCTTGTTGTAAGCGATAACGCGCTCGTGCTTAAACCGAGCACGAGCGCAACGAACAACTCGCTAGCTCTCAGGCTAACTTCTGACCAAGAAGGAGAAAATAAAACACCAGACATTTTTTTTACGTTTATAAAATAACCAAATACCGGTCTTTCGGCGGTGTTTTCACCCGGGGTAAATTGTTTGTGTGTTTGTTTGTTTTCTTGTTTACTCGGCGACACGAACAACAACAATTCATCCACACGCTGCCAAACTCCAACCCGGGAGTAAATCAATTATCCACACAAAAAAAGTATGATAACTAAACGAAAAATAATAATAATAATGTAGAAACATGAACTTACCGTAATTTGGGTGGTTATTTGATATTTTATTTTTTGTGATAATTTTTGAATAAGACGCGGCGGTTGAAACAAACTCGCAGCGCGGCGGCTCTTTGAACTCGCGGCGCGAGCTCGGCTGCGGGTGCGGGTAAGAAGCGCGTGCGAGAAAATCGCGGCGTGTAGAAATAACGAGATTACTCCGCTCTGGGGACTAGAAGTTTGAGCGGCCAGAGCCGCGATCTGCACCGCCACCACCACCACCACCGCCGCGTGGCTCTGACCGGAAAAATAATAAAGCCGCACGCTGGAGCAGCAACTCTCAACAAACGCTCTGGAAACTCTCACTACAGGAACTCGCCATCCTTTCGACCCTTGTTGTTTTTTTGTGTGTGTTCTTTAACAAACTTTAAACGCGCCTCGCCAGGGAAAGAGGGGGAAATGTCGCGGATTTAGATGTTGTTGTTGTTTGATTCCCAGCCCGTGACGTCATATCCACCTGCTGTAGTAAACAGCGCTCAGCGTGTGCGCGCGCGGGCTCCGAAAAAAACGCAGTAAAGTAGTAAAGTAACTTTACAGTAAACTAACTTTTTAAGAGACATTGTCTCCAGTTATACAGTAAATGTAAAAATTTAATTTATGTTAAATGTAATATATATATATATATATATATATATATATATATATATATATATATATATATATATATGTGTGTGTGTGTGTGTGTGTGTGTGTGTGTGTGTGTTACATTTAATGCATAATGGGAAACATGCATGCTTTCTTACTGCATAACTCCAGGTATGTAGTAAATGTAAAATGTTTTAGTTATTATGAGTGTGTGTGTGTGTGTGAGTGTGTGTGTGTGTGTGTTACCTTTACTGGATAACTGCAGTAAGAAAGAATGTATGTATGTGATATGTACAAAGAAAAATATATTATATACATATATTTATTTTTCTTTATTTTATTATTATTATTATTATTATTATTATTATTATTATTATTATTATTATAGTCCTATAGACTCTAGTCATGCAAACTCAGCTTTCCTGACTTTTTATCCAATTAAACATTTGTGAAAAAGTTCAGCAGGTTCAGCAGGAGGACAAGCTCATGTACTAGTGGGAAAAAAAAATCAAGCTGCCAAAAGTCACTTGCAATCTTTTAGTTTTTTTCACTAGATTTAGTTGTTGTAATAGTGTCTGCCTGTGCACCGTGGATTACATTCGTTTCACTCTTTCACTCAATTTACATACTGCTCAGACATAAAAGAAAAACAACAACCAATAACTAATAAATCCAGTAAATGTATTTCCCCTATTTGCTGGCTTGAATGAATGTCAGCTAAGTCTACATGTGCTAATGTAATTTAACTATGTATAAATTCATAAATTATAATATGTAAGTCAGTAATGATACACCTACACTAGTATAATCCTGTGGTGGTTTGGTCATTTATACTCAGTAGTTAGTGGTGGTCAGATCTATAAATTAAACCCTAAGTACACCAGAAAGTTTTGCAAATAAGCCACATATATTGATGGATGTATTTTCTACAGAGTAATATAGAGCATTTCTGATCAATTGCACTATAGAATGGGCTACAAGTCCAAGGTTTGTGTGTACAGAGCGCCACCGTGTGGATAAAGAGAAACAGTTCTAGCTTTGGACCACTGATTTCAAATACAGAGAAATCCGCTTATTAATTCTTCCTGTAGATAAAGCTAAAATATTGGGAGTGATTAAAATGTTTGATATAAAATTCAACATGTGTGGGTTAAAAAAATAACTCAGCCACTCATCAATTGTTGAAGCATCAGCATTGAATGGAACAACGCTGACTCTTCCTTCTGTTCAAAGCTGTCCACTATTTCATTTGACCAAATTTCTTTATATATTCGTCTAGTTTCTGCTGATTTTATGACCAGTGATTGGTTGTCAAACATTAAATGTTTAATATTTCCACATTTTGGACTTGGCTGATGATATTGAATGCAGATATACAGCACAGAATTTCCACATGACTATGCACATGAGAAAAATGGGTTATTTCAAATTTTAGGAGATTTAACAGAATATATAATCACCAACATCAATCAACATTATTGTGTACAATTATATAGCCTGAGGTAGACATTGGACTAAGTAAAAAATTCTATATACCCAGTAGCAGGCCTAAGCAATTATATATCTAAGTCTACTGGATTTTCCTCTTGGTTAAGGTCTTTCACCAAAACACAATTTATTGAACACAATATAAATGCATAATTGTATCATAGTTTTGGGGTATTTCATGCAGCATGTTTATGTTTTTACATCTCCTCGCTCTGCATCTTGCGTCCATTCTGTCCAAAGTAAAGAAATAGAAAATTGCTGCACCTCCTATAGCCTGCAAAAAATGTAGAAGGTGTAACCAGGTATATACAGATACAGTGGGGTCCAAATGTCTATTTAAGTTCGTTCAAAATCTTATAATCCTTTTTCGATCAAGTCTATCACAGATCAGAGTGTCTTTGAACACACGTATCAGTAGAAAAAGATCAAAAATGAAGAAAATCTGACATTTTGAACAAGTGCAGAATCTTAAATATCAAATCATAAAGGTATTGTACATAGTAATTCTTCTTCTTCTTCTTTCGGCTGATCCCATTAGGGGTCGCCACAGCGGATTATCCTTCTCCATACCCCCCTGTCCTCTACATCTGACTCTTTCACCCCAACCACCTGCATGTCTTCCCTCACAACATCCATAAACCACCGCCTTGGTCTTCCTCTTTTCCTCGCATCTGGTAGCTCCATCCTCAGCAGTCTCCTACCGAAATACCCCATGTCCCTTCTCTGCACATGTCCAAACCATCTCAATCTCACCTCCCTCACCTTGACTACAAAACGTCCTACTGATTCCTGATCCGCATATTTGATTTGGTACATGTTTTACGCTGGATGCCCTTCCTAACTCAACCCTCCCCATTTATTCGGGCTTGGGACCGGCACTAAGAGTGCACTGGCTTGTGCAACCCTAATGGATGGGTTAGTTATAACATAGTAATGATATTTGTAAAACAAATGTAATAAATATAGAGGTAATACAAATTAATATACCACATCACATCATATTTTCTCATATATATATATATATATATATATATATATATATATATATATATATTTTACATATCACTTTATATGTATCACTATGTGTCTTCTAATTGTTATATATAGTGTGAGTGATAAAGAAAGAATCGTTATATAGTTATAATCGTTAATAGTTATCGTTCGCAACATAATGTTATCTCTGTTTACTGTGTCTGAAATAGACCTAAAACTATTAGGACTAAACTTTTATTGCATGTATATTTTTAGGATATTTTGCTTAAACAGTGTGTTCCAACCACATCCACAAGTATTCCCCTGGGGCTAAGGTCAGAGATGTGAATTGGCTATTCAGACTTTACTTCAACAACAGACTTTTTTTTGCATGGCTTTTATTAAAGCAAGAATTCAGCATATCTGATACTTAAGAAAGTTTTAGAAATCAGTATCAGAAATAAAACAAAAACAATTTTAAATGCCAAAAAACAGTTAAAAAAAAATATACACATTAGAAATAATAGTTTGGTCATAAGCTACTGTTTGTAAAGCTTCTTTTGTGACAATTTAAATTGTTAAAAGTGCTATATAAATAAAATTTATTGAAAATGATTGAATCGAATGAAATTGAATGAAATTTTTTAAATTGAATTGAATTAAACAGCTGCTGCTGAAACAATTTAGTGTTGATCGCTTTATGGTATTGAATTTCTGAGAGACTCTGACTCTCCAAGAGTCTCTTTTTTACTCAATCACTGAACTGTTGCAAATTAACCTAATTAGTTGAAAAATGTTCCTCCGGCTGTTTGTTATTTTTGTTGTTGTTGTTTTTACTAAAAAGAGTTTTCCTCTTTTCCACTTACTTGTTACAACTTTTTTTTTCTTTTTTTTTCTTTTTTTTTTTTTTTTGAGTTGCGGCCATCAAACATTTAAAATTTGTATATATTTTTTTATGTTCAATTGTGAATAAAATATTGTTTTCTGAGATTTGTGTGTCTAAACTTTTTCTGCATTGTGGTTGTATTTTATGAAGGCGAGAAATGTAATTTGATAAATAGAACTGAAATTTGATAGATATTTACCATATGGCCAAAACTATGAACAACAATATGTAGTAGCTTGTGCTTTTGCTAATATAACAGCCTTCACTCTCTGTAAGGGGTTTCCCACTAGATCTTGTTGCATGGCTGTGGGGATTTATTATCATTTAGCCATAGTAATTTACTGATTTCACACTAATGCACAGCTATCATTCCAGTCCATCACAAATGTCAATTCGAGCAGATTTTAGTGTCATTTCAACAATACACATTTAAAATGGTACACAGTGAGAACACAGGAGAAACGTGCCACTTAAAACAATACAGAGCTATAAAGAGTTAAAACTAAGACATAAGCAAACCTACACACAGGACTATGTAAAGTTCACATGTGCAAATAGTTTTTGTGAACAACACAACACAGTACAATAAGATAACAGCACAGGGAATGACTGTGCGTACACAGTACACAGAGCTAATTTCTCATGTTTAATGCAGGTAAACATGACAAAGTCTTTTAGGGTCTCGCTTTGTGCGCAGGGACATTGTCCTGCTGGAACATGTTTGGCTCTCTAAATTCCTGTGAAGGGATATTGTAAATCTACAGCATACAAAGGCATTCTAGAGAATAGTGTATTTCCAACATTATGCCAACTTTATCAGGAAAACCTGGTTATAATTATTATTAGTTTATACATCAACATCAGATTGCATTCTACGAGCTATCATACAAAATTAGATGTTTTTTTTTTCTTTGAGACTGTAAAAGATTTGTATTTATGTTTGTGAGGATCTTGGCTAACCACTAGATGGGGACAAAACATAACACACAAAAGAGGATAAAACAAATGGCAAAAATATTTGAGGCTTTATTTATTTTTTCTCACTATATTGACTAGTATCAGGTCTTAAATGAGGGCCCTTTCCTGCACTCCACAATATATATGTATATACTCATACTTGTTGATGTTTCTCTGCTTTGTGTCAAAAATGATCTCCACAGCAGATCATCCGTCTCCATACCCCCTCATGTCCTCTACATCTGCCTCTTTCAACCCAACTACCTGCATGTCTTCCCTCACCACATCCATAAACCTCCTCTTTGGACTTCATCTTTTTCTCCTTCCTGGTGGCTCCATTCTCAGCATTCTCCTACCGATATACCCCATGTCCCTCCTCTGCACATGTCCAAACCCTCTCAATCACGTCCCCTCACCTTGTCTCCAAAACGTCCTACATGCACAGTCCCTCTAATAAAGTCATTTCTAATTCTCCCCATCCTCATCACTCCCAACGAAACCTCAACATCTTCAGCTTCACATCCTGTGCATTTTAATATCAACCATTAACTAAAATGAAACTGAACTGTGTGTGTGTGTGTGTGTGTGTGTGTGTGTGTGTGTGTGTGTGTGTTGTTGGTAAATAAACCATCTTCATTATTTTTACATTATTATTACATTGTAATATGTAATTATGACGTAATAATTTAATAATATTTGGCTTTAAAGTGTCCCCTTAACGTGAACTTGATGCGATTTCAACCCCCTTTATATTTGCAGTGGTGCACTGATTAACAGGTCAGTTCAAATGCACTTCAAAATTAGTTATCATATGGCAATAATTATGATCTTCTTGGGATTTAGTGCTCACGATTTTCATTGAATGTGAACATTTGCCTTGTAGTGGTATAAGCAGCAACTGAAATTTACCAAGTGTCATTATTACTACAATAAGCATCATTCATCTTCTTGTGTTCACCTTCTTGTGTTAATCATCTTTTGGTGTCATACATTTACATTTACATTTGTGGCATTTAGCAGACGCCCTTATCCAGAGCGACGTACAAAAGTGCTTTGAGTCTCTAGTAATGAATAAATCTACACTGGTACGCAAGATTACAAACTTAATATAAATATAACTCGAATTCTACAAACTTGGAAAGTGCTAATGTAGGTATTTCAGGAAGAGGTAGGTCTTCAGTCGTCGTTTGAAGATAGTCAGGGACTCTGCTGTACGGACATCTAGGGGAAGTTCATTCCACCACCTCGGTGCCAGAACAGAGAAGAGCCTTGAAGTGTACTTACCTCTCATTCTGAGAGAAGGAGGTACCAGTCGAGCAGTGCTGGAGGATCGTACACCATCAACGTGTCTAGAGATAAAGGGGACTTTATACAAAATAAAAACACCTAATATACACTGTATAATTTGACAGTGGGTCATCTAGAATCCCTGACCATAAATCAGCAAAGCAGAAAGATTCCAGTACAGTTCAGCCTGGTTGCCTCTTCTATAAATGCTACTGGAACGGTTCATTGGGAAAGTGCCATCAATTCTGAAATCCAGGGTTTTGTAAGAAATGCAAATGTGTTTGAAATGTGTTTAATAAAATCATATAATATGCCTGTACAGACAATACAGTAGACCCATAATAGGAATTTGTACAAGCTTTTTTTTTAATTGTGTTGACACATTGGGAAGATTGGTAACATAAAAAAACTTTAATTGCAGTTTTTCAGCTGGCTTATTGCTACCTGGTATTCCTACTGCCTTGCTACTCTGGGAGAGGTATTACACATGCTTAGCTCACTGCTCAGGAACATTAGATGTGTTATATTATTTATTAACCCTCTAGTTCTTCACTTTTTATAAATAAATGTTAAGCAAAGTATAAAGCAGCACATCCCTCTTTATGCAGATGCATGCTTACCACTAACCAGGGGCCATCCAGTCTGAAAGTGACTTTCTCCTCTGACAAGCGAGATCATGTGAACACCCTTAAATCTGTAAAACAAATACCAATGAGTGAGCCAAGCATTGGTAATCTTCATGTGTTAGAGCTAATACCCAGAGCATGGTAAAAACAGAGGGTAAAAAGGTTAGCACAAGTTGTTCCAACGGGTGAGGACCACCAACTTGATGGCCAGACAAACTTTTCTGACGATGCTGTAATGACTGTTGAACAGACAACATATGGATCATCAGACCATCCTTCTAGTCTATTACAATGTAGAATGCCTTGTTCGATGCATCAGTCTGATAAAAATGTAAGGAAAATTTATTTTTGGTCTTTAAATACAGGCAGACCCTTATTGCTCAGTTGTGTTACTCACATGCTGCTTATCCTGATGCATTATATACCATGGCTTTATAGTATTTTTTATCTACAGTAAATGAGCAATGGTTTGTGCGCTGTCTGACTAAGTGATTTTGACCATAGTATAATTGTTGGTGTCAAACAGGCTGGTTTGAGTATTTCTGTATCTGCTGACCTTTCAACTAACAAAAGTCTTTTGAACTTACTTAAAATGGTGCGATAATAAAAAAAATTTAAAAAAAGTATTCGATCAAGCAGCAGTTCTGGACAGAAACACATTGAACTTTGAGGTAGATGGGTTGCAACAGGAGAAGACCACATTAATTCCACTTGCAGCCGAGGCGGTAGGACATAGGGTCACAGAAACTGTACCTTTGAAGACTAGACTACATGTACTTTTTTCTGCTTAATCTCTGCTGAGACACACACATGATATGGCTAGAATTGGCAACAACCACATTAGTTCATCATGGGTCAAGAATCCAGGCTGGTGGAGATGGTGTAAATAATGCCTGTAAATAATGATCAATTATCTCTTGAATGCCACAGCTAATTGCTGACTACGTGCATTCTTTCCAGGCTACCATTTGCCCATTATTTAAAAGCTACTTCCTTAATGATAATGCACTACTTCACAAAGCAAAAGTCTGGTTTCATGAACACAAGTTAATATGCAGTATGAAAATGCACGTAAGTTGTGTGATAAAGTCATAGACTACAATGTTGCAATGTTTTTAATATCTTTCAGAATCTGTGCACATAAAATTGAGGCTGTCCTAAGAGAGCAAAGGAAGTCCCTTCCCAGTATTAGTGTAATATTTCTAAAGAATAAAGTAATGAAAAGTACATAGCAATGATGCTTCAGACAACTTTGGTTTTATTCAGTTTTGCTTCAGAATGTCACAGAACATGTTGGAATCCATGTTTCCCTCAATGAACCGCAGCTCGACAGTACCATCAGCACTCATGCCATGGTGCTACCACCACCATGCTTCAGTGTGAGCAAGACACAATTTTCTTGGTGCTCCTCACCAGGGCATTGCCACACATGCTGGACACCATCTGAGCCAAACACGTTTATCTTAGTCACATCAGACCACAGGACATGGTTCCAGTATTTCATGCTCCTGGACAGGTTGTCTTCAGCAAACTGTTTGCAGGTTTTTTTGTGAGCCAGCTTTCTTCTGGGATGACGGGCATGAAAACTGACCTGTTGCAGTGTGCGGCGTATTGTCCAAGTGGACCTTTCGCTTCTGCAACCTCTAAAGCAATGCAGGCAGCACTCATGCGTCTGTTTTTTAAAGCTAGCTTTTGCACCTGACACACAGCACAAGGCGATCAAAATGTCTTTGATCAACCATTACGAGGCCTGTTCCTAGTGGAACCCATCTTGAAAAACCTCTTTGACCCTGGCCACTGTACCGTAACTCAGTTATAGGGATGTTACTGATCTTCTTATAGCCTAGGCCATCCTTGTGGAGAGAAATAACTCGAATTCTCAAATCTAATTCTTGAAAAAGTTGCCATGTTGAACATCCAGTGGTCAGTCTGAGAGAATTGTATTCAAAGCATTAAATTGTAACTGCTCTAATACAAGATACCCAAATTTGTATGGTCCTGTCAAGCAGACAGAAACATGAGCATGATGAAAAGGACATGTGGCTTTGCATAGTCAAACAACGTACAGCTGTTATCACTCAGGGTGTACTCACTTTTGTTGGCAGTTATTTTGACAATAATGGCTGTGTTGATTGATTTTCAGAGTACATTAAATCTATACTGCTATGATTTTTATTGGTCGGCTACTGTTTAGATACAAGCCGTTGTAACGCGTTGAGTCTGGGTAGGGAGAGCTCGCTAACTCCAGTTGCAACAGAAATCATATAAGCACAGACAGTTTTCCAAAACTCGTGCTTTTTTATTATTCTTGGCAACAGCGTTACGGGTTAGTCAGCGTAACTTAGAAATGAGCATCAGAAAATAATAAGGACATATTCCTCTGTCTCCACACATGCAGTAATAGTGGAAAAATGCGGCGCCAGGCTAATCCCAAAATACCGCTATGCTCCTAAAGAAAGCGCAACATATTTCACCCGTTACACCGAGTAACAGACACTCTCTTTCGTTAAAGCCTGTGTAAAGTACATTAGTTTTAGTGTAGACTGCAGCTTATAGACAGGTGCGGCTTATTTATGTTTAAAATAAAATCTTTGTCAAATTCAGTGGGTGCGGCTTTATAGTCCGGAAATAACGGTACTAATACTTGCTGAAATGTGAGGGGTGCACACACTCTTGTGAGTTACTGTATTTGACTGACCATTGTGATATCATGGAAATATGATACCAGCCGGTTGAAGTACAATATTTAGCATAATGTACAGCTCCACAAATTGTTTTTGGGAATAGTGTTCTGTTGACCTTGTCTGTTGATGTTCACCAGTATTTTCCATTATATCAACATATTTCAAGAGTTATATAATGATGACTATTATATAAAGTTGTGATAGATAAAATATTGACAGTCTTTAAATGGCAGACAATGAATGTGTATTTAAAATGCAGCCGAAGCGCTTGACAGTTTTATAGCAAATCTATGCCTTGATCTGCTGTAGACTGTCATATCAGAACCTCCGCATGGAGTTCTTTTGAGGTATTGATGGTATGCTCATTCTGGTCAAAGATAGCTATTTGTTATTAAGTGAACTAAGTGATGGCATAACCTAAGGCTTTCAACACTAGCTAAATTTAATAAACATTTTTATTGACTGTATGACCTTAGCTAGCACTTGAAGACGTTTGGTACAGGTAGTCTGTTTCTCCTTTTTTAAAAGCTATTTAACTAGCAAAACACATAAACCATAGAAGAGCACACTTGTCCATTAAGGATGCTAACATACTACAGGAGTCAGAGCTAGATAAAAATAAAATACTTTAAGTGCAAACGTTGACTGTTATTTATATATTTATATGGCACCAATGTCTGTTTAGATTAGATGATAGTACTAATTACACTTCATTATTTTGATTACCACAATGAATAGGTTATTGTTATCAAACTACCTCACTGTCCTCGCCCCATATAGTGCATCGTGTGCAACATGGTGCAAACAGTGCAGACAAAAGACATATACAGACAGATACAGAACAATGTGCAAAAGAGAACTGTATACAAGAGTGTACTTCTAAATAAACACAAAATGAAAACACAAAAGGTTGTGAAAAACAGCAACAGCAGCAGTCGAGTAGATGTGCAAAGCAGCATGTAAACAGTTATATAGTTATTATAAAATAATAATATAAAATAGGTGGTTTTGAAAACGTGTGTGTGTGATTCAAAATTTGAAAAAGTTCAGGTTTGTAACAGCTCATTAACACACAGTTGAGTGAGTGTGGGTGTGGGAGTTTCAGTTCCAGTTCAGTTCTGTGTGTTGAGGAGCCTGATGGCTTGAGAATCTATCTATCTATCCATCCATCCATCCATCCATCCATCCATCCATCCATCCATCTACATACACTACATTGCCAAAATGTATTGGGTCACTGGACCTTTTGGTGTGGTTCTTTTCCAAATTGTTACGTCAAAGCTGGAGGCTGTGTAAAGGACATTAGACAGTGGATGCTTGATAACTTTCTTCTGCTCAACTCAGATAAGATGGAAGTACTTTTAAAAGGACCACATGCAGCTAGAAGCAAACTTTCCGATTACGTAGCATCTTGGGATGGTGTATCTGTTTCAGCGTGTATGGCACAAGGTCAAAGACCTTGGTGTTATTATTGACCCTAGTCTTTCTTATGAGGCTCAAGTGAATAATATCACCAGGATCGCCTTCTTTCACCTTAATATTGCTAAAATTAAAAATATGATGTCGTTACAGGATGCAGAAAAACTAGTTCATGCTTTTGTTATATCTAGATTAGACTACTGTAATGCTTTACTGACTGAGTGTTCGAGTAAGTGCATAAATAAGCTTCAGTTAGTTCAGAATGCAGCAGCAAGGGTCCTCACTAGATCTAGGAAAATGACCACATCACTCCTGTTTTAATCAGTCTACACTACTCCCAATCAAATCTAGCATTGATTATAAAATACTACTACTGACGTATAAAGCACTTAACGTCTCAGTATCTGAGTGAACTTCTGTACCAGTATGATCCTCCACGCCTACTTAGATCAAAAGGTGCTGCTATCTGTTGGTTCCTCAAATAATGAAGACTACAGCAGGGGGCAAATCTTTCTCTCATAAAGCCCCACATTTATGGAACAGCCTTCCAACCAGTGTTCGGGACTCAGACACAGTCTCAGTGTTCAAGTTAAGGTTGAAAACATATTTATTTAGTCAAGCCTTTTATCAGTAGATTTTTTCTTAGGTAAAGCCGCAGATCTGGAGGGAACATGGATATAGAGCGTTTGGTGAACTGGGATATTTGTATGCTGTCGTCCCCTCACATTCACACGTTCACTCAGGTTCATTGATGGTGGTGTGGTGGGTCGTCTCTTATCCCAGAGATCCCTCATGTCTGTGATACCTTCTGGTTCTCCGTTGTAGTTATGCTGCCATAGCGAGTCTTGCCAGAGTTCAAACTGCACAGTAACATTAACTTTCATACAACATCAAGGACACATAATTATCCATATTCTTCTCTTCCTGTCACCCCTCCTCTCTCTCTCTCTCTCTCTCTCTCTCTCTCTCTCTCTCTCTGTCTCTTTCTCTTGGTCAAGTTAAACATACTCTTGAGGCTCCAGTGACCACTGTTCCTGCCCCTCTCCCCTCCGTGGATCTTCCCACTTCATCCAGGCCTGCCTTTGGATAGTGTTCTCTTCGATTGGAGGCCACTCTGTGCAGCTTGGGATGGTTTCTAATCAACACCTTGGGTGGTTCCGGAGTAAGAACGGGCGCTTTGAGGATGGATTGGACTGTAGTTAATGTCAACAGTCTCCTACACTGACTCAGGACTACTTTTCGCTTCATCATCCCCACAACATTGTACCCCACAACATTGTATATCTGCTACAAATGGACATTTGGTGCAACCCAGATGAGGATGGGTTCCCTCTTAAGTCTGGTTCCTCTCAAGATTTCTTCCTTATGCCATCTCGGGGAGTATTTCCTTGCCACAGTCGCCACCGGTTTGCTCATCAGGGACAAACTTACTTATAAAGAACATATTAACTTTTAATCACCACATTATCTGTGTAAAGCTGTTTGAGACTATGTTCATTGTTAAAAGAGCTATACAAATAAAAATGAATTGAATTGAATTGAGGCACTCAGCTGTATAGGATGTCTTTAGATGTGCTATAATACAATTTTGCATTTACTTGAACTTGGAAACCCAAAACTGTTCCAGCATGGCAATGCCCCTGTGCACAAAGTGAGATCCTTGAAGATATGCTTTACATGCTTTGAAGAGGAAGATCTTGAGTGGCCTGCTATAGAGCTCTGATCTCATCCCTACTGAACACATTTGGAATGAATTGGAACACTGACTGCACCCCAGACCTCCTCACCTACATCAGTACCTGCCTTTCGTAATACCCTTGTGGCTGATTAACAAAAATATCCATATGCACCCAGAAAGGTGAAAGGAATTATAAGAGCAAATTGTGACTAAATGTGAAATGCAATGCTCAAAAATCACATGCCGAACTTATGACCAGGTAACCCAATACTTCTGGCAATACAGTGTATGCATAATCATGAACCGCTATCCGTGCTCTGATTGTAAATGTTACTGCCACAGGCACGCTTCTCCATCTATGTAACTCTTTACATTCTGACTAAACTAGCTAACTGCTACCTTATGCATGTATTTCTTTTCCAGGCTTTACTTTCTCTGCACCACCTTTGTAGATAACAAGAGTTTTATGTGTAATTTTTCTTGACATGGTCACTCTCAGCATAAATGAAGAATGTTCAAAACCCAAATAGGTGGACCCACTGACCCATCATCACTGCCTACTGAGCATGCTTTGGCTTCAATTTTGGCCAAATGTGCAAAATATATTACAATAACAACTTTCATTTTGACCAAATTTACACTTCAAACCTCCACAGTGGGAGACAATGAGGCCATGCATACAGTCATTATGTAATACCCAGAAGATGAGAACATTTACAGACTAGACAAGGTTTAAAAGTTAAATGATAAGCAATTTTTTTAATTTAACTTTAATTTTTGTAAGTTGTCTTGCTGAGTGGCACAAGTAGTTTGAAGCATATTCTCTCAAAGTGAGAAAAGAAGACCGTTTCCCTAGCTGTTTGTTACAAACGATGTAGATGAAAATAATTACTCTTATAATTGGTACTTTTTGCCTGTGGACAGTAGCTGGATGCCAGTCAAACCCACAGACATAAATGTCTCTATTGTTCACGAAATGTAAAATTTTTAGTCTGACACAAAATCCACTGGGATTGCAAATTATGTTCAGCTGTTATATATGCTGTAGATAAAGATAGTAGCTCATCAATTAAATTTTAATCTCAAATGATGCATTCTCACGTGAGGATCTTTTAGATCTCTAATAGACATCTCTCATGTCTTACCTTCAGTCACTGCATGTGACATCATTGGGATAACCATGGATAACTGTTTCTCAATCCTCAGATGGCTAATCCGACATGCTTGTGCTAATTCCTATTTTACAACCAAGAACAATTTCAGTTTTCCTGCACAGTCCTTTCACTAGTTCTCCCACACCACCCTAATCTTACACTCCAACCTCTGGCTTGTAGCAGCTCCCCCAGGAATCAGGAATACAAGGAGGGCATGCATAAGGCTTTTCTTTTTTCTGTCTCTCTGGATAAGGACAACTGCCAAATTGCATGTAATGAAATGCAAAAGTAAAGAGAACAAGCCCACGGGTCTTTCTAAAACTGACTGTTTGTACAGTAGTTTGCCTTGAGAGGTGGGCAAGTATGTGTTCAGTGGTGAGGTAAGACTAAAGACCTTTATTGGACTGTTACGGAATGGACAAAAACCTTAGCCTAAGGATACATGCTTTATAGTCAAGTCAAGTCAAGTGAAGTTTATTTCGATAGCGCTTTTCACAACAGACATTGTCTCAAAGCAGCTTTACAGAGTTTAACAGTTAAGGTGAATGGTGTGCGTTTATCCCTATTAAGCAGCCATGGCGACTGTGGCAAGGAAAAACTCCCTTAGATGTTATAAGTAAGAAACCTTGAGAGGAATCAGACCCAATGTCACCCATCCTCATTTGGATATAAAGATATAAATCTATAAACAGTACAGAACACTGGAGAGTGAGAACTATCATGAGCACTGGAATGTAAGATTATAAGTAATGTCCTTTCTACAGTCTTTTACAGTCATTTGTGGTTATAAAACTAGGAGCTACTGAGCAACTCATAAAATAGCTCAATAGCTTTATAGCTCAATAGCTCAATAGCTAAAACAGTTTATAGACATTCTGTTGATTTGTAGGTTTTAACCATTGTATCATGTATGTTGTCTTGCTGTGCTTTGACTCTTATTCTGTTTCTAGGTCTACTCAATAAACCGCAGGCTTGGCATTTTGCAGGCTAATATCCTAGCTATGACTGAATGCAGAAGATGCTCAATTATAACATTAAACCACCTGCCTAATACAGTGAAGGTTAAAACAGCACTGACCCTTTTGAGCCATTGACTCCACAAGACCTGTAAAGGTGTGCTGTGGTATCTGGCACCAAGGTGTTAGCAACAGGACCTTAGCAACAAGTTGTGAGGTAAATCAGACTCTGGTCCTCCATTGACCAGAAACATTTTTGTTTAGCACATGGACGCTTGATGGGATTAAGGTCTGTGGAATTTGGAGCCAAGTCAACACTGCAAACTCCCTGTCATGAACCTTTTTTGTTGTGTAGTTTTGCAATGTAATTATCCTGATGAAAGAGAGCACTGCCATTAGGAATCATCATTACCATGAAAGGCTTAACTTTGTTTGCAACAATTTGTATCTAGGTGGAACATGTAAAAGTGACCCAAGGACCCAAGGTTTCCCAGCAAAATATTGCCCAAAGCATCATAATCTCTATAAAGTTTGCCCCATAGTATACTACGGGGTCATTTGTTCTCTAGGTAAGTAAATGCGAGGACCTCCACTTGATGAAAAATAAAATGTGATTCATCATACCAGGCCATCTTCTTTTATTGGTCCAGTGCATATGCAGCAAGATAAAATAAAGTGTTTTAAAATAAAGTGTTTTTCTGACACCTTTCTATCATAGACAACATTCACATTTTTAGCAATTTATGCAACAGTAGCTTTCCTATGGAATTCAACCAGGCTATGTTTCCCACACACAGAATCAGAATAAGAATACTTTATTGATCCCAAAGGGAAATTGTTCAAATGCAGTTGTTCACAGTAAAAAAAAAAAAGATCAAGTAAAGATTAAAGTAAAAATGAAATAAAAATAAGAAATATAAATAAATATACATATTAAGGTATATATTAAGAGAAATGAATGTGTATGAAATACATGAAATGGAATTCGAAGCAGCAGTGAAAAACAGATGGCAGAAAAAAAGGCAGACTACATTCAAAAAAGTTATTGCATGTGTAACTAATTATTATTATTATTGCACTAAGAAGGAGCCTTAAGGAGCCTTGGCTAGCAGTGACCCTGTTGCCAGTTTAACGGCTGTCCAGTTTTGGTAGGTACTAACCAGTGCATAACAGGAACACTTCATAAGACCTGTCATTTTATTAATTAGATTATTATGCTTGCCCATTCTTTCTACTTTTAACACCTCTCCCCTTTCCCAAACACACCAAAGGGCACTCGTTTTTTGTATTTATTCTTGCTTTGTTGTCTGCCCTACTTCCTTCTTTGTTTGTGCACACCTGTTTTGTGCTCCTCTAATTAGCTACTCTATTTAAATTCTGTTTTCTTTCCTTAAATGCCAAGCATTGTATTTGCACCATGAGTCTCAAAATTATCTCAAATTTCCCTTGCCTTGCCCTGTTTTGCTGTTCTTTAAGTCCTTTGTTTTAGCTGTTTTACATTTTTAGTTCTTTTTCTGTCTTATTTATAATTTATGTAATCATTAAAGACACTTGCATCCGACTCTGAAATTGTGCTTGAAACATTTGAGTACACTTCAAATTACCACTTATTTTCTAAACAAAAAAATTACATCATAAAAGATTAATGAAATATTTTTCAATGTAGAAAAAGTAGGAAAATGATTTCTGAATCTGAATAGCCCATTATTATAGAGATATAATTATAGAGATTACAGAATCTTGGCAAAATCCGAACAAATGTTTTTGTTGAGAGCATATCAACAAGCAAATCCATAGTAGTTG
This sequence comes from Silurus meridionalis, assembly GCF_014805685.1. Classification (NCBI taxonomy): domain Eukaryota; kingdom Metazoa; phylum Chordata; class Actinopteri; order Siluriformes; family Siluridae; genus Silurus; species Silurus meridionalis. Next base: position 11,958,424 of record NC_060884.1, on the reverse strand, counting down.
TTCAGCTTTCCAACTTTTGCAACAGAAATTCAGCTACTATTCAGTTTGTTACTGTGTGACCATATATGAATTTTGTAGCTATAACTTAATCTTATGTTGAATAGTCATATCATTATTGTTTGTAGATTTCATAAATATAGCATTTTAGAGATTTTTGGATTTTATGTTGTAGGCAGATGCTCTGTACCAGGTCCGCTCTAGCTAATCATCAATGGAATCAATGGGAAAACTACATTACACCTTTCAGCACAAAAAAGGTCAAAATGGCAGTTTGATGTAAGAAAGGCATATTGCAGAGTAGTAACAAAAATAATACAGAATTTAAACTATATAGACAAATGTTTGTGTGCATCTGACCATAAAATTCATATGTGCATTTATTGTATATGTATATACATTAGCTGTAAAAAATAACATCCACTTCACTAACATTATGGAGTGTGCTTGTTGAGATTTGTGCTCATTTAGTGTACAAGGGAGGGAAAAATGTTTATAAAAAAGACAATGTGTGCTTCCAACGTTGTGATAACAGTTTGGGGGAAAAAAACACATATGGTGGGAAAGGTCCGTTTTCCCAGTACTTTTGTCTGTATAAATTTATGTTATACAAATTGAATATATAAAAAACATTTAGACACTACTTGGAAGATTTCATACAGAATAATAAGCAATGGCCTGTAATTCAGATATCTATGCCCCCATAATCCCACAGTGAAAAAGAAGCACAGAGATGTGTGACTAAAAGCATTTAAGCTAATCAGATCGTTTTCAGAACAATACACTCTGATCAGTTGATGCAAAAATGAACTCTCACAATGCTTCATATTTGGACAAAGGTTTGGGCTATGACCCCAATAATACCATATTGATAATAAAGTATGGTGCTGGGAGAATCATAAAATGGGGCTGCTTTGCTGCATATGGTACTGGGGCATTATACATCATGATTACTACTAGGAATTATTTGAGGAGAATTTCATCTCATTGAACAAAAAATATAAATCTGGGATAGAAGATGGATGATTCATAAACATAGCCAGTTGCATGGCCTATCCAATCTCGTGATCTGAATCCGATTGAAAATATATGGATTTTGAAACAAGTCCATTTAAAGTATCCTTGTAACACTGGGGAATTGGAGACAATTTATGCACAATTACAGCACAATACTCCAAAAGGCTAATTATGTCTTACTTCAGATGTCTCTGAAACTGCCAACATTGGCTTCACAACAATTGGCCTCTTTCAAACCAACTACCTGCATGTCTTCCCTCACCACATCCATGTACCTCCTTTTTGGCCTTTCTCTCTTCCTCCTTTCTGGTGGCTCCATCCTCAGCATTCTCCTACCTATATACCCCATGTCCCTCCTCTGCACATGTCCAAACCATCTCATTCGTGCCTCCTTCACCTTGTCTGCAAAACGTCTTACATGCGCTGTCCCTCTATTAAACTCATTTCTAATCCTGTCCATCGTCGTCACTCCCAACGGAAACCTCAACATCTTCAGCTCTGCTACCTCCAGCTCCACCTCCTGTCTTTTAGTGTGGTGGATGAAGTACACAAACCATGTACTTGAGTAAAAGTAGAGATACAGTAGATAAAATATTACTCTAGTAAAAGTAAAAGTGCTCATTTACTCTATACACACTCTGTACACTGCATTCACACTCTATACACACTCCATACACCAAATACCAGTGGTGAATAAAGTACACAAAGCATCTACTTGAGTAAATGAAGAGTTTAAGTAGGTACAATATTACTCTCCCTTTAAACGTTTACTTTAGAAAAAGCAAAAAAAATATTTGCCTTCAAATGTACTTGTCCAATGTACTATAATTAATTATGACTATAATGTTCTTTTATTATTTTTCTTGCTTCATCAACTCAGTTTATGTCAAAAGACTGAGGGTACTCTTAGCACACCAATCTATTACTAGAATAATATTATTTGGTTAAACACTAATATTTATTAAAATTATAATGAGCCCAACACTTCTTTTCAACTACTTTATAAGAAATCGTGCAAATAAGGTCACAGGTGTTGTGGCGAGTTCGAGTCAGGAGTTTCTTCCATCATTTATTCCTCTCTAAATGTGCTACTTGTTGTTGAACTGATGCTGAACTGTATGTTGGTGATAAGTAGATACCACCAAGCACCGATCTAAAAAAGTTCAAAACAGAGCGCGCACTCTAACCTGATTGGTGGCTTGCTTCGTGATTAACCAGTTCAGTTTTTATTCACTCATAAATAAAAAGGAACGACTGATTTCACAAAATGTAGTTGATCAAAAAAGATATTTGACTTTAAAATGTAGTGAAGATAAAGTAAAAGTCTCTCTGAATAGAAATACTTTAGTAAAATACGCAAACGAGCTACTTATGTACAGTAACTGATTACATATACTTCGTAACTGTAAAGTATATGAAATAGCAAAACCAGAAGTGTTTAAATGTTTATTTCCCCTCAAAATTTAGTGAATATAAAAAGTCCATAAAATTGCAGGTTCTTTATATATAAAGACAGAAATAACCCCTAAGTAAATAAGTCTTTATTAACTACACAAATCTAGACTTTGGAATTTTATCTGAATCTTCTTTGCAAAAAAGTTCAAGGTTCTTCAGATTGCCATAATAAGTTTGGTGGGTGTTTGGGAGGATCTGTAGTTCTTATTAATAACAAACGATTCCAAATGTGTTCGATCTGCACATAAGGAATCACATGTGTGGTGTTGTAATAGTACTTCAACCTCAAAACAAACAACAATCCAAGAAATCTTTCCACATATTTCATACTTTGTAGTTTAGCTGCATCTCCTAATTCTTGGACCTTCACATCAAGTAAACACTGATGTTCCTGGGCTTGGGGACATCTAAAATTCACTCCGCTCTCAATTTATGTAGAAGGAATGCAGGCTAATCTTATAAACATTGCATTTATATTTAAGGCATTTACCAGATGCTCTAATCCAAAGTGACATTTATCTTATTTATACATGCACTTGAGAGTTAAACGCCTTACGCAAGGGCCAAGCAGTGGCAACTCGATGGCGCTGGAATTTAAACTTTTGAACTTTAAATCGTAAGTCCTATGGTATTTTTTGAAGAACATCTCTCATTATTATTAATAATTTCTTTTCTCATTCCTTTTGGTTTATTTAGTGTATCATATTTCATTCACAGTGTTATTTCCTTTTGTATAACTTTTTGATATTTGTACCACTCAGTATAACCAAGGAAAAGTGCACTCAGTATATCCACAGCAAGGCCTAATGTGTGCGAGTGTGTGAAAGCATAAGTCTCCTTTATGCTCAGTAGTCCTTTTGCCCGCGTTATAGGGAGTTCCGCTTCCAACACAATGAGTTTCGGTTCCGAAAAGTACCGTACCTTTTGTGGATAATGGTGGGAGATGACGTACCTGTTGTCAAATAAAAAATTGGGGATGAGGTAAACAATGGCAAAGAAAAATAAGAGTTATCTATGCTGTAAAAAAGGCTGTGTTTCTGCAGTAACTTTGACTTTGACATCACAACCCTGAATTCTGCACTTACAGTGCCTTGCGAAAGTATTCCGCCCCCTTGAACTTTGCGACCTTTTGCCACATTTCAGGCTTCAAACATAAAGATATAAAACTGTAATTTTTTGTGAAGAATCAACAAGTGGGACACAATCATGAAGTGGAATGAAATTTATTGGATATTTCAAACTTTTTTAACAAATAAAAAACTGAAAAATTGGGCGTTCAAAATTATTCAGCCCCCTTAAGTTAATACTTTGTAGCACCACCTTTTGCTGCGATTACAGCTGTAAGTTGGGGTATGTCTCTATCAGTTTTGCACATCGAGAGACTGAAATCTTTGCCCATTCCTCCTTGCAAAACAGCTCGAGCTCAGTGAGGCTGGATGGAGAGCATTTGTGAACAGCAGTTTTCAGTTCTTTCCACAGATTCTCGATTGGATTCAGGTCTGGACTTTGACTTGGCCATTCTAACACCTGGATATGTTTATTTGTGAACCATTCCATTGTAGATTTTGCTTTATGTTTTGGATCATTGTCTTGTTGGAAGACAAATCTCCGTCCCAGTCTCAGGTCTTTTGCAAACTCCATTAGGTTTTCTTCCAGAATGGTCCTGTATTTGGCTCCATCCATCTTCCCATCAATTTTAACCATCTTCCCTGTCCCTGCTGAAAAAAAGCAGGCCCAAACCATGATGCTGCCACCACCATGTTTGACAGTGGGGATGGTGTGTTCAGGGTGATGAGCTGTGTTGCTTTTACGCAAAACATAACGTTTTGCATTGTTGCCAAAAAGTTAGATTTTGGTTTCATCTGACCAGAGCACCTTCTTCCACATGTTTGGTGTGTTTCCCAGGTGGCTTGTGGCAAACTTTAAACGACACTTTTTATGGATATCTTTAAGAAATGGCTTTCTTCTTGCCACTCTTCCATAAAGGCCAGATTTGTGCAGTATACGACTGATTGTTGTCTTATGGACAGAGTCTCCCACCTCAGCTGTAGATCTCTGCAGTTCATCCAGAGTGATCATGGGCCTCTTGGCTGCATCTCTGATCAGTCTTCTTCTTGTATGAGCTGAAAGTTTAGAGGGACGGCCAGGTCTTGGTAGATTTGCAGTGGTCTTCCATTTCAATATTATCGCTTGCACAGTGCTCCTTGGGATATTTAAAGCTTGGGAAATCTTTTCGTATCCAAATCCGTCTTTAAACTTCTCCACAACAGTATCTCGGACCTGCCTGGTGTGTTCCTTGTTCTTCATGATGCTCTCTGTGCTTTAAATGGACATCTGAGACTATCACAGTGCAGGTGCATTTATACGGAGACTTGATTACACACAGGTGGATTCTATTTAGGTCAACATTGGATCATTCAGAGATCCTCACTGAACTTCTGGAGAGAGTTTGCTGCACTGAAAGTAAGGGGGCTGAATAATTTTGCACGCCCAATTTGTCAGTTTTTTATTTGTTAAAAAAGTTTGAAATATCCAATAAATTACGTTCAACTTCATGATTGTGTCCCACTTGTTGTTGATTCTTTACAAAAAATTACAGTTTTATATCTTTATGTTTAAAGCCTGAAATGTGGCAAAAGGTCGCAAAGTTCAAGGGGGCCGAATACTTTCGCAAGGCACTGTATTTTTTTGTTTCTGGTTGGAGTCTTTGTCTTGTTACTGAATTTGTTTGTTCTTTTCGCACTCAATCATGACAGTCCAACGTCTTAACCACTCAGCTATGCTCTTCCCATCATCTGCACTATCATCATCATCTTCTTCTTCATCATCATCATCATCATCACCATCATCATGATAAATTATATGCAAACTGTTTCTCAGTAGCTGCAAAAGTTATGGGCAAACGTGTAACAAATTTTAAATCATAAAAAGTGTGGATTAATCTGCAAGTATATGATTATTGAGAGAGGTGTGTGTGTGTGTGTGTGTGTGTGTGCAGCCAGCACTTGCTCTCTGTGTCTTTAAATGCTCGGTGCACGCGCGTTGGACAGGAGCAGAAGACGCGTTTACTTCAGTCTGGAACAGCGAGTCTTCTTTTTTTTTTTGGTGTTTATGTCAACATCGCGCGTGCATGCAAGACATTACCACCTCCGATTGCCGATGCGAAACATCTGGCCAGCTGCTCATGAAGCCGGAGCGAGGTGGTGCTCTTTGAAACGCGGAGGTTTACCCCATTGGTTTCCACCGCGCCCCCGGAGGAACCTCTTTTGACGATGCTGTGAGCTTCTGCTCGAACCGTGGTGCATGTGTGAACGCACGGGGACGCGGTGTTTAACCGAACATTGTTCTGGATTCGGATTACGGTCTGAAAGGACGGCCTAGCGAGCGGCATCCCGAGAAATGTGTGTGAAAGAGGTGGAAATGTGTTCTGCGGAATCTTAGCGACTCTGAAACCAGGGGTTTTGTTTTTGATTGAATTTTTTTTTTAAAGAGGACGATTGCAGATAAGGTGAGAACACGGATATGGATGTGAATGCGTTGTTGTGTGTGCTGCCCAAAAACAAGCTGCGCATGTGCTTGAGGGAGAAATCTTGATCGCCGCCAGTTTTTCAGCCGCACAGGTTTACTTGATGCTGGATTACGGAGCCGGGGCGTATTTGTGGAAAGTGCGCATGCGCAGATGGCCAACACGAGCGATCCCGGTGAAAGCAACAAGCCCTCTCTTCAGGACTATGCCATCACTGCATCTGCTGTGAAACTGGCCTCTCTTGGTCTCATAGCAGGTCTCAGCTTGATGGGCAATATGCTCATCTCATTGTTGGTGATTAAGGATCGGTCTCTTCACAAAGCCCCGTATTATTTGCTTGTTGATCTGTGCTTGGGTGACATAGCACGCTCGGCGTCGTGCTTCCCGTTCATGATGGTGTCTGTGGCACATGGCTCGAGGTGGGCTTATGGAGCGATGAGCTGCAAAGCGGTGGCGTTTCTGTCCGCTCTGTTCTGCTTCCACGCCGCCTTCATGCTGTTCGGCGTGAGTGTAACGCGCTATATGGCCATCGCCCACCACCGCTTCTATGCCAAGCGTGTGACACCGTGGACGTGCACCGCCATCATTGGTGTATCGTGGATTTTGGCAGCGGCCATGGCTCTGCCTCCTGTGTTCGACATGAACACGTATAGATTCATGCACGAGGAGGAGCAATGCATGTTTGAGCAACGTTACGCGAGAGCCAACGACACACTAGGATTCACTCTGATGTTGGCTGTAGTAGTGGGAGCCACTCATGCAGTGTATGTCAAGATGCTTTGCTTCGTGTATGACCACCGCAAGATGAAGCCAGCCCAGTTGATCCCAGCTGTCAGTCACAACTGGACTTTTCATGGGCCCGGAGCAACAGGTCAAGCGGCCGCTAACTGGATCGCTGGATTTGGACGTGGTCCGACACCACCCACACTAGTAGGCATAAGGCAGGTGGCACACACAACCAACAGAAGGCTGCTTGTCCTGGATGAGTTCAAGACTGAGAAGCGAATTGGAAAAATGTACTACATGATAACGTTGGCTTTCCTGCTGCTCTGGGCACCGTACATCGTGTTGTGCTATGTGCAAGTTTTAGTGAAGGATAGCGGCATGCCACGGGCATACGTGAGTGCTGCGGTGTGGCTCACGTTTGCTCAGGCGGCAGCCAATCCGCTCATTTGCTTCGTTTTCAACAAGGAGCTCAGGACACGGTGCCGAGCCTGCATCCTTTGCTGCTTGACTAGTCCTACACAAACACCCATGGAGCCATATTGTGTGATCTAACGAGAGTTTATGATCTACACCTATTTTTTTTCTTCTTTTAAATAAATGGTGATTTGTTACAAATTAATGACTTCATAAAAAGATGACAGAGCTGTATTGATTTGGTTTGACAAGATTGGGATTTATGGCATAATAACTAAAGCTGATTGAGTGGTAAATATAATTAACATCTCCGATTCTTTTTCTAAAACTGTTTTACTCCTTATACAACAGCAGTTTTGAATTGAATAACTGATGACAAAACATACATTGTGAAGTGTTCAAACACGATAAGGGGACATAATGGAATCACGCACAAGGTGGAAAGACACGATCTCCTTTCATCGCTCATAGTTAACATTTAATATCACATGGATAGTTTTTTTTAAGGCATCTTTGAGCTCAGCTTCCCAAAGGGGTTCTTCTTTGAACCTCTTTTAGAGAAGCACTGTTGCATGATTGTAAATAGGACTGGTGTGTGACCCAGAAAGACAAGCCAAAGAACCCCAAGGGTTCTCAAAAAGCCACAGTTTGCTGTAACTGCTGTTTAATTTCTTTCTAATTCTTTATACTTGCTATGTAATATACCTTAATGGATTCCTTTTTCTTTTGGTGTGCCAAAAGTCAATACTTTTTCTACATGTATATCACTTGGACTTCTGTGTGTGGCCAAAAACCACATTCTTGGACTTTCCTGTTATTTAACTGCTATTTAAAAATATTTTATATTAGAACTGAAACAAACTTTTATTGATGTTTTTTTCTTAATAAATAATATGAACTGGTGTTACAGAGACATTTGCATTGTATTGGAAGTCAAATAAAATTGATTGTCACAACATTTTGATTAAATATGATCTATAAAACGTCTCATACAGTTAATTTATTTACGTGCAGTAAGCACTTTGTTTGTAGTGCATGGATTGAACTTACATGTTTTTTAGAGTGTTGCTGAATATGAAATCCAATGGACCAGACACATAGGGGATTACAATGTCGCTTGATTTATAGTTGTATGTTATGTTTCTCTCCCTTTTCACTAACAGCCCCCACCCTATCTAACCTCGGTTATACTCTCTGAATTTGTTCTGAGCCAGCTGAGCAGAAGTCATTTGTAATGCCAATTGCCCTTTTCACTGAAACAACCGTTATTTCAAGCACCTTTGAAGGCTACAATGAAGACGTTGCGTTCAGCTGGCTCTTGATTGTAGCGTTTGTATTCCCAGACTTCTATGGAAATAGGTGTTTTCACAAAGGCTTTAGTAAAATAAGCCAAATGTACCTTTTAGCTGCCACTGAAACTCTACTCTTATCCATTATGCTGCCTGTCATCCTGCTTCTTCAGCTCAGCTTTGAAAGCGACAGAATCAACACAGCCATTTCCTCAAGCTATTTGCTTCTCTGTCAAGGACTGTAGTGGATTAGTGTGTATATAAAGCATATCCTTCAGAAAAGAAAACCCGTAAAAAGACTGCTGTTATTTGGACATTTGGCATATTTTAAACCTTTTTCATTTCTTATCAAACTTGAAATGTGTTAGGCAGAAAAGAGCTTATAAGTGCATTACAATGGACGTGTTTGTCAAAATGGCCAAAAGGTTTAAGTGGTATACAATATGTTATATGTAAGATAAAACCTTTACATTGCAATAGAACATTGGAACAATGAATTTAGCTGTCTGAGAAATGGAGCTTGTAAAGTACAGTATATCAGTCAGGCTGCCATTGTGCCAGTACAGCTACATCAGTCATTTGTAATGATAAAGTATGCTGTCTGGATAATAAGCAGCTTTACACTGCCCTTTCAGTGATGTATTGATGGTTTGATTCAGTGGATCACTCATTGCTATTGACAAAATTGCTTTTGGTTGGATTAAAACCAGCTGCCAGTAAGTGATTGCATGATTTGTGCTTTGAATTAAAAGTTCACATGTGTATGTACAGCAAAAGCAGTAGGCACTTTGCCTAATAAAGTTGACATAATATTTTTGATTATGTATGCTTCCAGACACACCGTACATATACATATATACATTGTAGGCTGACACCCACCGGTCACTTTAATAGGAACTATATTATACTATATCTATAGCCCCGGTCATGCATGTATCTCACACAAGATCTAATATCAAATTGACCATTGACCAAATTTGGACAGTTGAAGATTAAAAAAAAAAAAAAACTTAACCCCCACCCACCATTTATTTCTTTAGAAATAATTTCTTTCTCAAGTTTAGAACTGAATGTCGTTTTATACTTTTATAGTCTACCCACGTCGAAACACGATCTCAGCACTTATAACTAAATCTTTCAAGCACTGATCTAGATCTCCACATAAGCTACAGCATGGTTGGAATATATATATAATAGCACATCAATATATTTTTTGCTTTTCTCAGACATAAAACATCTTTTTAAAAACCTTTTTCAAGAAACAATCCACTAAGAAAACTCTCAACACTGTGCAACAAAAAAATAAAAAATCATAACCCACCAATCAATAAGTGCTATCAGTGGAACTGTTGGCAAAACAAATTTGAAATTCTTTCTTATCTCTTAAATCTTTTTTTATTTATTTTTTCACCAACATAACATATAAAATGGCATTCCTGTGTGATATCAAAGCTGTTTTACTGTAGGCCATTCATTCAACATTTTTTGAAACAGTGAAGTAACAAAACCTAGTTTCTTCTTTAAGTAATGTTTTCCCTTTTTTTCATGTACATTATCACAGCATAAAGCCATTTTTAATACAACTGTATGGCTGTGTTGTTTAATACAAGTCAGGTGAAAATATAAGGTTAATTCCTATTTATTCATTTATTTGCACTGACTGTTTGTTCCTTTGTCAGGTTGATATTAGATCTGGAGTCTTTCCTGGCTACAAGGTGATGACACCAATGGTAGGCTGTACGTTTCACACCTAGGCCTTTACTGGTGTCCTATTTGAATCAATCCACGTCTTAATACCATTGTTATGATGCCACAGTATTAAAACCATCAATACTATATAGAAACGCAGTATAACAGAGCGCTGCATCACAGACAGGTATTTCACTCAGTGAGAATAAAAAATAAAAAACAATTTAAACAAAACTTTCTATTAGCTTCTCCCATTAGGGGTCGCCACAGCAGATCATCCGTATTCATGATCCGCATGTTTGATTTGGCACATGTTTTTACGCTGGATGCTCTTTCTAACGCAACCCTCCTCATTTCGCAACTGTAATGGCTGGGGTTGGTTCCCTGACCAGGGATCGAACCTGGGCTGCAGCGGTGAGAGCGCCGCATCCTAACCACTGGGGGGGGGGGATATGAGCACAATTGAGTCATAGCTATGCTGCCTGCATACATTATCTCTAACAGAAGCGTCAATATTAACCTCATAAAATGACACCAGGCTTTCTTCTCATTCTTTCTTCTTCGTTTCATGCATTTTTGTGCATTTGTTCTGTGCATTACATTTTACTTGGAGATTTGAAATTAAGGCAAATCTTGTGTTTTTGTGCAAGTTCTACAGCAAGAACAAGCAAAATTATAATTCACAAAAAAAGCTTAACAACTTTTTCATGTGTTTTGGCTGACCTCACAATGTCCAGCTTGAAAAATACATTTTGTAAAATCCAATTTGTAAATGTCCTTAACCCTAACCCTAACCCTAACCTAACAAATCAATTCCTTCTCTAATAAATCCACACAAATAGTTTTGTGCTTGTACAATTTGTTACAGATGCAGGTTACAAGTTCTGACTAGTACTCTCTCTGACCATCCAATCAAGGGACTTGAAAATGATGATGTGTCTGGATGCCTGCTAGATGGCCTCGGATTCAGCAACTTACAGTCTGATTGGTTGAAGCAACATGGATTTTACACAACAGGTGCCCGCAGCGCTGAGTGTAAATGCGTGATGAGACAGCTGAAATCTGATTGGATAGAAATTCTATCCTCAACTTACACTTGGTTGTGCTGCTCCTGTAAGCGAGAGAAAAGATGTGAAATGAAGAGAATAGACTATGGGTAATAATTTAATACATATTCATGGACAAAAACATATTAGAACATAAGTCAATGATTCTGATTTAGTTTAGGCCAGCAGAGAAGGCCTTGCTGGCCCTTACAGCCTGCCACTGGAGGACACATGGAAGTCCATTGTAGAGCACCGTGAACACATTCATTTGGAATCAGGCCAATTCAGCTACCAGCTTGATTTTGAGAAAGTGGGAGTAAACTGGCATACTTTATAGAAAACCTATATAGGCATTACGAGAACATGCCAAATTCACAGAAAGTAACCCAAGCTTAGGCTTTAACCATGGAAATGTGTGAGGAAGCAATTAAACAACTCCAGGGACTTCCTACGGCTTATATAGTTAAATATTGTGTGTATTACATAATTGCATGAACCAGTGAAGTACTTCATTGTTCGTGTATAGACTTCATCTGCCACATAATGTAAGCATGATCTTTTATTTTCATAATGAAGACAATGGGGGACAATATTGATCTGTGTAGACTCAATATATTATATTAAATGAATTGTTTCTCAATAAATAGTAATATTCTCATAAATTAATTAAGCAAGAAAGACACTATACTGTACATTTTATACAACCTTCCACATATGAACATATATCACTCAGAGATAGTAATCTTGGAACTTGGATGGTGAAACACATCTGGAATTGCCTTCCTCTGTAGTAATACATGCCAAGTTTGGCAAACATGGACATGTGTGATGGAGTCTCTTCCCACTGAATGGAACCTGTAGATAACAATTATCAACAATTATATTATTACTAGATTGAAGCAGAGACATTTGAAAACATTTAACCATTTGTAAATAATCTGAGATTTCATTATTAATAAATTAAACAGAGAAAATGCCGAAAAAGAGGAACATAATTTCAGTTAGTTTTAAACCTTATACTTCCAGATATCAAAAATATAATTGGTAGATAAACATGATTTTCTTGTAGATTCAAAACTAAAAAGGACACAGTATTGTGAAAGTGTAATGCATTGAATAAACAGAAATGAGGAAAAAGGAAAAAATGAGGTGGGGAATAAACAAAGAAGCAGTTTCACCTTATGGCTCATAGGATGGCATTCCTCTCCCTCCATTGCCATCGGCATACACATTCGTAGGCTGCGTATCCACAGACTGACTGCGCAGCACATACCGCCACCACACTGCGCGTCTTTTTCACATGACTACACACACACACATCCAGATATACAGTATACTGATTTAATTTTGCAGTTTTATAGAATAATCCCTTTTAAATCAAAGGGTATAATGAGAAATCAGTATCAGTAATGCTGTATTGTGACATGGAAATAAAAATTCCTTATCAATTCCAGTACAGAATAATATTCTCGTATAATGCAATAAATGATCGCTATTTTTTTTTTGGACACAAAGGAACTTTATCACAGTCCTAATAAAACAAAAGCAGATTCGAGGTGCATGTAAACAAATCTGCATCTGATTCATGAAACTGTCATACAACATCAAAAGCGGTGATTCAAGAGCAAATGATGAATCAGTTTCAGCTGTAAAAGCGCTGCTTCCATCCACTAGTCCCTTATTTGCATTCAATATGCATACTGCATACCCCAGTTGCCCTCATAAACATGAACAGGTGTTGTGAGTGTGAGCCGATAAAAGGGAAAGCAAGCAGCCATAGTCGTTATGCTCTCCTTATGTCCAGTGATGTGTCCAGTGAATTAGTGTTGGAACCCTTTAGAAACAGAGAGATAATCTTAGGATAAATAAATTGGAATTGAATTAAAAACTAATATTTAAGCCTGGATATGTAATCTGCTTGTTGTTGGTACCCAGGTTAGTGATTTGTCCACCACTTTTTGAATTTACACTTGCTTGGGTCTGAGGTTATAATTACAGCCAAAAAAGATCTTCACTAGAACGCTGTGTTCTACAATCACAGTACCATGACCTTCTTGTTTTTTCCCCAGTCTCTGAGTAGGTTGTCCAGCCGGATCAAAACGAAATGATAGCTTTATCCCTTCGCAATTGAATGAGGGTTTGGTTATTGTAATCAGTTGGCATGTACTATCAGCAGTGCATTTTTCTTATCTGACCTTGAAGAGTTCCTTTCCAGACTTATTGGCTCTTAAGGATAGTCAAACACATCCTGAAACATAGAGAAAACAATCTCCTGCTCCACAGACTATGGCTCTCTTCCCTGTTTGTTGCTTAGTCTTTTGCTCTCTGAAATAAGCAGTGAGATGATAACTGACAGAACATATTGCAAAAGAAAACCTCAGCTGCAAGTGAAGAGCAGCACTGAATCAAGCATTGGCATCTAGTTCACAGTTGTCTTGTATTTAAATCTTGGAACAAGCTGAAATTCACAGGTGGATTTTGTTGTTTGCACAGTCAGGAACTGTGATATTGAGTGTGCATGTTGAACGAGGCTTTCCAAGTTAGTTTAAAGACTGACTTCTTCCACCTGAGAATGTAGACTTGTAGTCTCATGCATTGTCTTTAGAATAACAGTTTTAAAGAGTTTTTTGTAAATGAATGCTAAGAACATTGAAATTTCAGTCAAATATATTGACAAAAGTTTTGAACGGAGTCACAGTTGATTGGTTAGGAAATTACCTATAGGCTTTAGGAGTTTAGTGAGCTGGATTGCCAGCTAAAAAGAGAAGGTGGCACATTAACCAAATATTTTTTCTTCAATTAAACTATTGGGAGCGAAATACATATTAAAAGTACTTGGAAAAATGTAGTTTACATTAATTAAACTTGGCTTTACTGACTATGCTTCCAAAATCCACATGACCCAAGAAAGCACAAGGCAAGATATAGTTTCGGCTGGCCTGCAATTTCCTGAAAATCTATACATTTAAGACATATCCTTTGAGGGCCCTCTCCACCGAACAGCCAGGAGAAATCAGTTCTACTATTAGCACCACAGAGACAAATGGCTAAAGAAGAGTTTATAGGTGGGCCTGGAGGAGACCCAAGAAGAGCCATCAAGAAGTAATGAAACCATCTAATGGATTCCATTTCTGCAGCCTCTCAAGCTGGGTCACAGTGACTGAGACTATAGTGACCTTTCACCAATTTTGTAAATATTTGATGTCTAGCAATAAAACAGGTGAAAAGTGGGAAATATTTTAACTACCTGCTTTGATCAGTCCTTCTTAGTTTGTCTCTGCCAGGAGGTTCTGAACCGTTTGGTCTTTCAACAAGCAAATTCAAATCAAGACGAATTGTAGTTGCTGTTTCTCCGGCATTGTTACATTAGCTATGCAGAGTTTGCACCTCAAATCCATCAATGTCATAAGATGTTTAATGGCAGTAATTGCACCATTGCCATATGCCATATTGCCATATGACTGATTGGATCAGTACAAAATCCAAATGATGGCTGCTGTATTGGAGCTTCAATTTAGATTACCGGTAAGTAGCATAAATGAAGCATGAGGCAGATTAAAATACACATACAATGCCATCATGGATGTCCATAATGCTGGCTAAAGGTGCAAACGGAGAACATTTCACATTGGTTATTAAGAGTTCTTGACTGAGTCAAATATTTTTCATACCAATTCTTAGTTCTTCTTTTTGTTTATTGCAGAATTTAACAGTTTATTTGAGTCTTTTCTTCAATGTTTACTTTCAACATATGGACTATTCAGTTAAAATAAATGAGTGGTATTTGTGTGTATAATGATACTTAATGGTACTTAACTTGAAAATGTTATGTTGTTAATTATATATGATTATTTTATCTACGTTGGGAAAAGACTAACTGCTTTCAAAGTAGTTATTCAAATCGTAGTTTTCAAGATCATCATATTTAACACAAGCTGTGTAAATGTACCCAGACTCCAAGTTATTCATATAAATAAATAAGGCTTCATTTTAACACTTAGTGGCAAACTAATATTATTAATATATAATTAGCTTGATATTGAATATTTTATTGAGGCATTTTGACTGAAGTCAGATATATGCACTATTTATCATAACAGTTAAATAAAAATTCATTCTAGTTTTTATGTGTTTGGGTACAATTTATGTAAATATTTAATGTCATATATATTGATTCTGTATATAGAAATAAATCAAAAGTAAATTCAAAGGTTCTGTTTCTTTACACACCAGTACTGTGACACACTCCACAATAAAATGCAACACACACACACACACACACACACACACACACACACACACACACACACACACACACACACACACACACACACACACACACACACACACACACACACACACAATCGATAGATTTTTTAACTGTGATATATAGATTATATTGCAAAAATATCTGGCTACTAATATGCATCAATTAAATAATGAGCATATAATAATGCTAAAGTTTGATATATATTTTTTTTAAACATCCCTTTTAATAAAAACCTGGCTAAATGCACTTTACTCACCCCTGTGATGATGGCACCGGAGACGTATGACACCAACAGCAAAGAATAAAACAGAGAGTAGCTGGACCTCATGGCTCACACACTGGATTTCTCCTCTTGGACTTCCAAAGCACAAAAACGATATGGATTTGTGGAAGTACACTCAAGGTTTATACTCACGGTACTATGATGTACTGATTAAAAAGGACTGTCTCATAATGTGTGTGCGCTTTGGGTGAGGGAGTGAGTGAAGTTGTGGGAGCAAAAGGTGGCCTTCAAGACTGATTTATAAACAGCGCTCTCCATTCAATCTCACTGTGAGTCATTCACGTATCACTTGTTAAAATGAAGGACACGTAAAGGGGGTAGAGAGTAGAGGTGAAATAAAATAGATACGTTATTACTATTTATTTATTTTATATCAAATTTTACATATGATAGTTAAAAAAAAAAAAATTTGTTTACTTACAAAGATACGTCAAAATTGGGGCTGGGTTCAAAACCCGATACTATTGAAGCAACCTGCTCCAGATTTGTCAAGGATAACGTTAAATTTTCACTAAAATGCTTAGAAAAGAAAATAACAACAACAAAAGAAACATCCCTGACTCTCACCCACTCCAAAAATCTCTCCTAATCATTCCCATTCAGAACTAACATTCAAGCAGTGGGTCATGGTAAAAAATTTACTACATAGGAACGTAAATTAAAGAAATAATAATAAAAGAAAAAGCCTGTAAAGAATTGAAGCTGTGATTCATCGATGAATGTGTAACATTTTCAGCTGCTTTGCCCTTGGGTATTAGGAAGGGGTTCATCATTTTTTCAATGATGCAGCTCCAGGGTCCCAGTTCAACAGTACAAGAGAAATTTCTCCCATTTTCCTCCCACCTCCAGATTGAATATTTCACAGTATGTGTTTTTATGGAGAAAAAAGAAAATGATCTACTATAATTTCCAGACAATTAAACGCACCCAAATATAAGCCGCACCCACTGAATTTGACAAATATTTGTATTTTGAACATAAATACGCTGCACCTGTCTATAAGCCTGTCTACATAGAAACTAATGAACTTTACACAGGCTTTAACGAAAGACAGTGTCTGTTACATGGCTTGTATCTAAACAGAAGCCTACCAAGAAAGTCATTGTTCACTGTCTTAATTCTTCCTTTCACAACAATTTATCTCGGGAGTTTTTATTTTGGCATTGTCGTGCGTTTAAAAATCACCATC
The DNA here is from genome assembly GCF_014805685.1 of Silurus meridionalis. Classification (NCBI taxonomy): domain Eukaryota; kingdom Metazoa; phylum Chordata; class Actinopteri; order Siluriformes; family Siluridae; genus Silurus; species Silurus meridionalis. Next base: position 11,941,523 of record NC_060884.1, on the reverse strand, counting down.
TTGGAAGCATTTCTCCATAATAAATAAGTAGCGGCTTATAGTCCGGAAAATACGGTATTTGCTTAGACACATTTACTGAAAAAGTTTATTTTTTTATCTTCTCACAACCTCAGATCATCAAAGACAGATGGTGAATCTTTATAGACTCCTGCACAATACTCTTTATTTACAAAAATACCATCACTGTGTATGAGAAGAATACCATCATTGTGTCACCATCACAGATTTTCGAAGCTTAATGCAAAACAAAACAATAAAAAATGTATTATTGCACAGTCGCCAGATCTGAATCTAAGGAAACAACTGTGGAATTATAATAGAACAGGAGATTCAAACCTGCCTGGAAAATCTTCAGTCAACATGGACTACAATCTTAGAGGAATGTTCCCAAAAAAAACAAGAATCCAAGGTATGAAAATGTTGTTACCAATTTTGTTGTGGTTCTCTGTATGTTGTGTCTTAGTTATGTATGTATGAATGTTAGTATATAGGTGTATGAATGTGTTTCTATTTTTTCTCTTTGTTGTATTTAAGACTTTTTGAGCTCAACTTGGAATGCTCTGTAAATAAGCTATTGATTACATATAATTGCACATCGCTAAACTGGAAGCCACGGTTAAGCTGGAAGTCAATTGCAGTTCTTTTTAAGGACTTTTCTACAGATGATTAGATGGAAACTTTAAAAAGTTTTTTTCTTCTCTCTGGTTGTACATGGATCACAATTACTAGCAAATGAACAAAAATGTTTATATTGTGTGATGCAGTACTATTAAAGGAATTACATAGTTCAGGTGCATTAGCTGATAACTTATTTTCTATCTTGATTTTGTTGATTTTTCTACCTGGATTTTGTGGCAAAAAAAAAGGCAAAACCTGCTGTGTTGTTAGAGACAGTGTACTTACAAATAGGGTACATTGGGACTAATTGCTATTGGCAGAGGATTGTGGGAGACTGGAAGTGGCTGCTGCAGCCCAGAGCAGAGGTTTATTTGGCATCAGAACAGAATAAACCACAAATTGGTCCCGGTTAGATGATACGCCAAAGGACAAATAATGTGATGAAGCCACTATTGGATACTGATCAGTTTGACCTGAAGTGAACTTTGCTTTAAAATAAAATAAAATGAGAGTTCGAGGAGTTTTTAGTGCTGATTACTGCTGAATACTGGTTCATTATCGATAATAATCATTTGTCTACTAAAACAGTAACATATCTATACACTCAAATGCTTGTATATTTAATTTATGCATATATCATTTAATTATTATATAAAATTACATTTATTATATATTTTAGATGCTTATAACTTCACAACTGAACAAAATATATATAATATATATTCTTTTAAACAAACATTCTAAAAAAGAATGTTGTCATATTTTACATAATTCTTTTAAGTATGGTTGTCAACTTGCCATCTGCAATTATCATTAAAAACAATGCAAATGATACAAAATTCCTCAACAAGCAGCCATTATAAGCTTTAAAAAAAATGTCAAGATTAAAGATTGTTAAACTCAATATGTCGCTATTGCACTCAATATGTAGCTTTTTTCAAGTACACGTTTATAAATAAATACTCTGAATTAGGGATTTATATGCCGTAATTTCCGGACTATAAAGCGCACCCACTGAATTTGACAAAGAGTTTTATTTTTAACATAAATAAGCCGCACCTGTCTATAAGCCTCAGGTGTCTACACTGAAACTAATGAACTTTACACAGGCTTTAACGAAAGACACTAAATGAAATATGTTGCGCTTCTATTAGGAGCATAGCGGTATTTTGGGAATTGCCTGGAACTGCATTCTTCCGGTATTACTGCATGTGTGGAGACCGAGGATTATGTCCTTTTTATTTTCTGATGCTCATTTCTAAGTTTCTTTGACTAACCCATGATGCTGTTGTTAAGAGAAATAAAAAAGCACAAGTTTTGGAAACCTGTCTGTGCTTATATGATTTCTGTTGCAACTGGAGTTAGCGAGCTCTCCCTTCACCCAGACTCAACGTGTTACAACGGCTTGTATCTAAACAGTAGCCTACCAAGAAAGTCATTGTTCACTGTCTTCCTCCTTCCTTTCACAACTACAGTGGTACTTTGACCTAATGTACGAGTTTTCCGAGGTACGAGCGGTCACTCGGTCGATTTTTTTGCTTTGTTACACAAGCAAAAAATTGAGGTACGAGCTCGAGATGCCACTGCTAGGTGGCGAAGCAAAGCCAGAAAGCGAAGCTTTTGATGAAAATTAAGATAAGCAAAGAAGAAAAAGTAAATATTTTAAAGTTTAGGGATATGTAGTGTACAGGAGTGAGAGTAAAAACGAGTTTTCCCTCATTGATTAAAACCTTATTATATCTTTACATACTCTTTCTAGTATGTTTTTATACAAGATTTGTTATTTAGAAATGTATTTTCCAATTTAATAAAATGAAACATAAAAACGGGGTGTCATTTTGAGGGTTGGAACAGATTAATGCCATTTTAAGTATTTTCAATATTGAAAACTGATTTGATGTGCGAGCAAATTGAAATACGAGCTCGTCCATGGAACAAATTAAACTCGTAGGTCAAGGTACCACTGTATTTCTCTGGGGAGTTTATCTTTTGTCATTGTCGTGCACCACCGGTGAAAGTTTTTCTCCCATTCAAACAATCATTCAAATGTTTGTTTTAATGGTAGGATTACACATATACACACTACAATAAATAGAACTCATATTTATAGACAATATTTACATTTCTGTCATTTTAGCAGTGGTAGCTCAGCGTTGCTTAGATTTGGTGCTCATGATGTTCTGACCCAACTTCTACCACTTCAAGGACATATCAAGGATATGTAGTATACCAAATAGGAAACAATAAATACATTTAAACTGTAGTCATTAAAACAAGCTTTAGTTAATCACATTTAGAAATTTTACCATTAGCAAATTTGAAAATGTGGAAGGACAGCCTTGGCCTGGAAGAGAATGACAAATCATACAACCCACAGTGAAGGGAGAATTATACTGTGAAAAGGGCATAAAAAAAAAAAAAAGAAACTATTACAAACACATAACAGGGAAATAGCAGATAAGCAATGATAAATCTGACTACAAACATTGAAATTGCTGGTGCAGTAAAACACTTCAAATATAATAGTCTAATTAAGTTGTCAAATTATTTTTAAAGGTTGTAGAAAATTGTAATAATAATTGATAATAATTGACAATAATAATTTCAATGAAATCAAATATTTTCTAGTTTTTAAATGTAGGCAGAACAGACAGTGACTCCATACCACAGTAGCTTAGGGCAACCATGAACAGGATTGCCTTCAAATGTCCATTAGTGAATATTTGATAACCCCAAAAATGTTGTAATTATAATGAGTAAACATTCAGTGCCACCCAGATCCTTCTGTAAAGCAGCTTTGGCACATAGATAGACAGACTGATATAAAAACCAACATTAAACATACAGGTGCTGCACAGCAGGGCTCAATTAAACAATATATATATTCTAGTACAAAAATAAGATTACACATAAAACCATAAACATCAAGCACAGAAAACAGCACACATTGGCCCTTGAATGAAAGTGGCATCAGTGCAATGATTTACCAGTTAAATAAAAATAAAATGCACATGGTTATGATATTACATTCTCTAGAGGAAATAGATAGCATAGTAATAAAAAGGCCAGTATAGATTAGGGTGATGGTGGTTTCTGGGCAGGTTGTGCTTCCTTAGTTGGCAGAGAAGGAATATTCTGTGCTGGGCTTTCTTAGTAAACTTCTCCCACTTCAAGTTTTTGCAGATGGTCATGTCAAGGAACTTGAAGGAATTAGTGCTGGACACATTACAACCTTCGAATACTGAGTGGTGGCAAAAGAGTAGGTACTTTTTAAAGTCAACTGACACATCTCCACTATTTAACTGGTGTTCAAGAAAAGCAGGTTCAACTTCTGGTAGTGTCCTGGATGTGTCAGATGACTGTGGTGTCATCAGCAAATTTAATATTTACATTTGGAAATTGACAGGTGAAATCTAACTACTGCCAAGTGAGCACAGATTGAGCCTCTTTGTCTTCTTCTTCTTCTTCTTCTTCTTTCAGCTTCTCCCATTAGGGGTAGCCACAGCGATCATCTGTCTCCATACCCCCTGTCCTCTATATCTGACTCTTTCCACCTAACTACCTGAATGTCTTGCCTCACCACATCCATAAACCTCCTCCTTGGCCTTCCTTTTTTTCCTCCTTCCTGGTGGCTACATCCTCAGCATTCTTCTACCAATATACACCATGTCCCTCCTCTGCACATGTCCAAACCATCACAATCGAGCTTCCCTCACCTTGTCTGCAAAACTTCCTACATGCACTGTCCCTCTAATAAACTAATTTCTAATCCTGTCCATCCTCATCACATCCAAGGAAAACCTCAACATCTTCAGCTCTGCTACTTCCAGCTCCACCTCCTGTCTTTTACTCAATGCCACTGTCTATAAACCATACAACAGCTAATGTCTCACCACAGTCCCTTTCACTCTTGCAGATACCCTTCTATCAAAAATCACTCCTCACACTTTCATTACTTTGCACGGTTGACCCCAGGTACCTGAACTCCTCCACCTTCTCCACCTCTTCTCCCTGCAACCACACCCCTTCACTGCCCTCCCTCTCATTCACACACATGTACTCTGTCTTACTCCTACTGACTTTCATTCCCCTTCTCTCCAGCGTGTACCTCCACCTCTCCAGGCTCTTCTCAACCTGCTCCCTACAGTCTTCCTCCTTCAGTTTCCACCATATTATGTTTCTTTCAGTCTTTACTCTCCTCCTCTTCTTCTTCACCTCCAAAACCATCCTACAAACCACCATCCGATGCTGTCTATCTACACTTTCCCCTGCCATACAGGGAAACATTACAGTCTCCAATCTCCTTCAGGTTGCATCTCCTACATAGAACATGGTCCACCTGTGTGCACCTTCCTCCACTCTTATACGTCACCCTATGATCCTTCTTCTTAAAATATGTGTTCATCACTGCCATTTTAATCCTTTTAGCAAAATCTACCACCATCTGCCCTTCCACATTCCTCTCCTTAAAGCCATACCTACCCATCACCTCCTCATCACCTTTGTTTCCTTAACCTACATGCCCATTTAAATCTGCCCCAATCACCAATCTTTTATTCCTAGGTACACCTTCTACCACTTCATCTAACTCACTCCAGAATTTTTCCTTCTCCTCCATCTCACAACCCACTTTGTGGAGCATAAGCACTGATGACATCACGCCTTCAATTTTCAGCTTTACCTTCATCACACTATCAGAACCTCTCTTCACCTCCACTACACTCTTACTGTACTCTACCTTCAGGATCACCCCTACACCATTTTTCTTTCCATTCACACCATGATAGAACAGTTTAAACCCACCTCAAATGTTCCTGGCCTTACTCCCTTTCCACTTGGTCCCTTTGCCAGTCATAGTACCGACATTTAAAGTACCAACTCTAACCAACTCTCCTAGACTTCTCTTTTTCCTGCTGTCTCTGTAGATGTCTTTCTCCTCTCCTTCTCCTCCTTCTGCCAACAGCAGCCCAATTTCCACCGGTACCCTGTTGGCTATCAATACCTGTGTCGTTGGTAACCCAGGCCTCAACTGATCCGGTATGAAATTCTCTGTCCACTCTTACCTCCATTATTGCAGCTTGTCCTGCTTGTGTTCAAACAGACAGAAGCCACACGGCAACACATAATGAGCCTGCAAGATTATCAAATAAACAACATCAGAGATGCTAAATCATCTAATCAACACCCGTAACCCCTCCTCTAAATCAGACCACCACTAGACAGCAAACACACATCTCATACTCACTTGCTAGAACCATTTTTCCCTGTAAGCCATAAGTGTATTGCACTGTATCTCATCACACAAAAGACATATTTTTTCATGTCAGCTCAGGTTTTTAGTACAGTCAAGATCCTGACTCTTTCTGCTCACCAGACCTGTCTGATCCATGATGATACCAAAATAGACACTGTGTTAAAACTATAATAATTTGCATGGTTAAACAATTTAGCTTATTTTGACCATATGGCACACAATTATAAAAGAGAATGTTATATATTTACTCTGTTTGGTGTCCTCCAGGTGTGTATGAGTCTGGTTCCCCTCAATGTTTTTTCCTCGCATTGTTTCAGGGAGTTTGTTTTTTTTCCATCCCTGCCTTTGGCTTACTCATTAGGAAGAACCTTTATTATAGTCTTCAAATTTATATCTAAAAAGTATATATATTTTTAACAGCTGTTCTGTTAAACATTGTTATTCATATACAATTTATTTGAATTACATAAGCAATCTATAGCTCGATGTTATTTTATTCATAGCCTTATTTATTTTGTATTTCATTTCATTGCAGTGGGATCAGGGGTCGATCCTGAGCTTCAGGAAATGTCTGTGAGTTTATGCTTGTTCTCCCTGTGTCTGTCTGGATTCCTTAAGACTACCTAGTAAAATGATGATGGTAGGTGGATTGGCTGCTCTAAATATGTCCTTAAGTGTGGATATGTGGTGCCCTGATGGCAACCTGTCATGGATGCATTCCTTCTGTGTGCTCATTGTTCCTGGCAAAGCCTCCACATTCACTGCATTGCTGTGCCATTACTGAAAGTTACTAAATGATTCAATGTGACATATTTTTCTATATGTTATTTTTAAAATAGGATTTTTTTTCAAACATTAGTGCATTTGGTTAATAATAAAGAAGATGATAAATAATAATTATATTTATATGTATTTATATATACGCATAAATACATGGGCAACATTTGACTCTTGAGTCAGGGGGGCAAGAAAAAAAAAATCTGGTCTCCTCCGGTGCATATACTGGAGCTGAGGATGTTAAGTGCATTTAAAGTCTTCATGTAATTTTCCTGAAATCGCTCACGGATCTCATTAACAGTGTTGTCTAGTCTGCTGAAATGCAACTCCTTTGAATGGTCCTGAGTTGAGTCTGCATTTGGTCCAGGCATCGTTGCTTTGTTTGTTCTCCTCTATGGGTGTTGAGGGCCACAGTAGTTGTTTTTATCACACAACTGGACTGTAAAATCCCAGCGGAGCTAACAGTGTTGATCAGTTCTCATTGCTAAAAGTGCAAAGATTGTGGCAGACGCAATCAGGTCTTTTACTGTGGCATATTATGGTTAATGACTGTTGCATCAAAATGCAAATAAACAAAAAGTTGCCTTTACCCCGATTCGCACATCATTTTCTGAAATTTCATTTAGAGTGTCAACGATAGTCTTAAAGTTATCAAGTATGGCCTTGAGAGCCTTTGCACTGCAGCCCAATTTTGTGTCGCTAAGGGGTGGTAGACTTACCAGAAAAGTCGCTGTTACTTTTTTGCAAAGGACTCAAAATCAGGATATGTGAATCACAATGTACATACATCATAATACAATACAATACACATACATGTAGCTACACCACACCAGGTCCCTCGCATACTTGCCGCTTCATCGTAACACTGCGCTCTCAGGTTGCAAGATTTACTGTCAAGATTAAGACTTGTCAGTACATTCTTTAAAAGCAGGGCCAGAGATTAACCATCTGTTCTGTCAGCCCAATAAAATATGATGAATGATTCATGGACAGCAAGGTCTCTGTCGACATATCTTAAAACCACTGCAACTTGCTCATACTTACTTATGTCTTGAGTTTCATCTGCAATAAGGGCAAATATTCTGGCTTCATGCACTCTCTGTATGATGTCATTTTTAATCTGATCAGCCATTATAATAATCAACTCATTCCTAGTGTTTGCTATGGACATAATTAAACGTTCTTTCTTTCTTTTTGAATAGCCAGTCAATTGGCTGTCAGTGGCCCTTGAATTTCCCCGATTTTGTGATTTTTTCGTTTCATCAAGACCATGAAGAGCAATAGAGGAACGACAACAAAAGAGACAACAAAAGAGAATCTCACATAATTTTTAAGATATTTTCTGTTTTCATTCACTCTCTTCGCGTGCTCACAATGGCGGCGTTTCCTGTTTTACGTGTTCGTTGATAGTCTTTCATTTTTAAACCTGCAGTAATGTGCATGCTGCTTTTCTGATGTTCAGAGAATTTCCAGTGGCTATTTTCCAGTTGCCAAATCCAGTCACTTGAAATATGTCGGTCCTGAACTGCACGACACATGAAACAAAAAGCACAATCAAGGGCTGGACTATATTCAAGCCAGCGTATTTGGACGTCTAGCTGGTTTCTCTGATCGATCAACAAGTTTTCTCAAATTTTCATGTCCACATAAACTGATGTAAAAATTGTTTAATTAAACCTATTGCCTATTGCTACCCCCCCCCCCCATTATATATATATAAAATTATTATTATTATTAAAATCATTAATAATAATTCATAATAAATGAAGATAGACACAGGTACAGTTTCAACCATTTATTAAAAAATTTGAAACACATTTATTAAAAACAAAGTAGAAAAAACAAAAGGGACGGTCAAATTATCAGAACAAAAGACAGGCAGAAAGTCAGGCGATTGGCAAGAAGACACATGCAATGAAAGGCAGTGCAGGCAAATAAAGTCAAGTCAAGTCAAGAGGCTTTTATTGTCATTTCTACTATACACAGTTGTACACGGTACACAGTAAAAACGAGACAACGTTACTCCGGAACCGTGGTGCTACACTAAACAACATAGAGCTACAACACAACACAAAGCTACATAAAGTGCATCGAGTGCAACCTAGTGCAAACAGTGCAGACAAAAAACAGTACAGACATACAGTGCTGACAGACAACACAAGACAACACAAAAAATCCAAATATAGCGCCGACCAGTAAACCTAAAAACTATACCCGGGAGTGAATATAACCAGGACATTGTAGTGCAAAAAAAGCAGCAGTCAAGAGGTGCAAAAGGCAGCATGTAAACAGTATAGTATGATACAGTCAAAGGTGCAAAAACAGCCTGTAAACAGTATAATAAAGTGAAAGGTGCAAACAAAACAGTAGTAAGAGAGTGGTACGGTCAAGTATGAATAATAATAAATAAATAAATAAATAAATAAATAAATAAATGGTGGTGGAATGGATTGAGATGGGTAATGAGTGTGTGTTAAGTGTTTAGTCCAGGTTGTACAGTTCGGTAACACACATTTAATAATAATAATAATAATTTGTTACATTTATATAGCGCTTTTCTGCAGCACTCAAAGCGCTTTACATATGAAAGGGGGGGTTCTCCTCAACCACCACCAATGTGCAGCATCCACCTGGATGATGCAACGGCAGCCATATTGCGCCAGAACGCCCACCACACACCAGCATATTAGTGGAGAGGAGATAGAGTGATATAGCCAATTAATATGAGGGGATGATTAGTAGGCCAGCGGGCAAGTTTGGCCAGGATGCCGGGGTGAGTTTGAGTGAGTGTGTGTGTGAGTGAGTGTGTGTGAGATCCGTTTCAGTTCTGTGTGTTGAGAAGCCTGATGGCTTGAGGAAAGAAACTGTTGCACAGTCTTGTTGTGGCGGCCCGAATGCTTCGGAACCGTTTTCCTGATGGCAGGTGAGTAAAAAGTGTGTGTGATGGGTGTGTGTGGTCATCCACAATGCTGTTTGCTTTGCGGATGCAGCGTGTGGTGTGAATGTCCATGATAGAGGGGAGAGAGACTCCGATGATCTTCTCAGCTGTTCTCACTATCCTCTGTAGGGTCTTGCGATCCCAGACGGTGCAATTCCCAAACCAGGCAGTGATGCAGCTGCTCAAGATGCTCTCACTGGTCCCTCTGTAGAACATGGTCAGGATGGGGGAGGGAGATGGGCTTTCCTCAGCCTTCTCAGGAAGTAGAGACGCTGCTGGGCTTTCTTGGTGATGGAGCTGGTGTTGAGTGACCAGGTGAGGTTGTCTGCCAGATGAACACCAAGGAATTTGGTGCTCTTGATGATCTCCACTGAGGATCCATCAATAATCAGTGGAGATTGGTTGCTCTGTGCTCTCCTGAAGTCCACAACCATCTCTTTGGTTTTGTCAACGTTCAGAGACAGGTTGTTAGCTCCACACCAGGCTGTTAACCGTTGCACCTCCTCTCTGTATGCTGACTCGTCGTTCTTGCTGATTAGACCCACCACGGTCGTGTCATCGGCAAACTTGACGATGTGATTCGAGCTGTGCATTGCTACACAGTTATGAGTCAGCAGAGTGAACAGCAGTGGACTGGGCACACAGCCCTGGGGGGCCCCAGTGCTCAGTGTGGTGGTGCTGGAGATGCTGTTCCCGATCCGGACTGACTGAGGTCTTCCAGTCAGGAAGTCCAGGATCCAGTTACAGAGGGAGGTGTTCAGGTCCAGTAGGCTCAACTTCTCAAGTCAGGTGCTGAGGAATGATTGTGTTAAAAACCAGGTGCTGAGGAATGATTGTGTTGAATGCTGATCTGAAGTCAATAAACAGTATTCGTACATATGAGTCCTTGTTGTCCAGGTGGGTGAGAGCCAGATGGAAGGTTGTGGAGATGTAGATTTCTTCGGCACGGGAACAATGGTCGTTGTCTTAAAGCAGGTGGGAACAACAATACTGCTCAGGGAGATGTTGAAGATGTCAGTAAAGACACCCGCTAGCTGTTCTGCACAAAAAATCTGTAAAAAATTACAATGCAAAAAAAAAGTTAACAATGTACAATAAAGTCAGATTTATATAGTATATATTTTCTATTTTCTATTTTCTAGCGTTACATAAAACCATACAGAATATTAATGACTATTTCCAGAAATGTATACTTGTACTTTGTTCTGTTGGCAAATGTGTTTTTGAAGCATGTGTGAAGAAATGTGTTCATATTATATATCAAATGTCTTACATGCAGGCACTCCTGACAAAAACTGTCCCTACCCAGTTACTTACTAACTGCTGCATGACGTTCCTCCGAAGGAAAATATGTAGCCTTGTGATATGCAACCTTTCCTTTGTGTACCAGAACATCCAATACAGGCTATGTCATGCTTTTGCTAGGTCAACACTATCAATCCATCAATTACGATGAAGAGAAGAACCTTGAATCCAAATGAGTTTGCTCGTATAGATCTTGTTTGGGCTAACCTGGCCTAATACAGTGCTTGACATTTCTACACATATTATTCTGGTTACAATAAACACAAGTATTTAATGGTTATCTTGGGATATTTGTTCGATTTGTCTGAATAGAAATAACCATATCATCATTTAGTCAAACAGCATAAAATGAAAAATGCAGTGTCAGTTCTTAGTACTCAGTGTAGCTTTATCTGGGTAGTTTATAAATAAAATATGAGGGCCCTTTTTTGTTGGACAGTCTATTAAACGAAAGGATGAGTCCAACAGCCATCATTCTGAATTTATAACATGGACATGGCCAGTAATTGAAAAGACTGCCCAACAGAATATTCCACCATTACCCAGCTTCAGGCTATACAGGTTATTCTTGGATAGTGAGAACTTACCTTTGCCAGCTGCCAATGCTGCAGAATATAACACCCGTGATCCTCAGTGATTTGATAAAGAGAACACAAGAAACATCTCCAGATTACTGGTTGTTCCCACCTGCTTACCAATACACAGTCCTATAAATAAACTGAACAAATAAACAGACATTAACTTTATGTTTCTCAGAACAACAGTTAAAACAATGCATGCTCTCTCTGGTTGGTAGCTTTCTAATAAGGCAGGGCTAGTGGGTTGTCATCGCTAAACTGCCAAACTGTGAGACCATTGAAAGCATAGATTTTGTGACATCTCGTGCTAGAATTGTTCCTGTGGCAATGCCAAGCCATCTTTGATGTTTATACATAACAGTATCACATTAGCTTTGCCTATTTTAAACCCATTTCACAATAGCCTTATTCTAAGTACTACAGATGGCTTTTGTGTTTGTTTGCCTATAGAGTTTTCAAAAATATCATAACCCTGCAGGAAGGAAGAGTAGCACAGCAAGAAGCTTTGCTATGCCACAGCTCCAGGGTCCCTGTTTCAATCCTGACTGTCTGTGTTGGTCTTGTACAATAATTTCAGTGTTTCTCATTTACTCTATATACTGGAAGCACTTGCCAATAAAGGAAATTTTTATTTGATGTTCCTACAGTATTTGCATTTGCATGGGAAACCCCTTTTGTCCTCCCTCTAGTCCAAATTGCACAAGTAGGTGGATTGGTTACTTTAAATTACACCTAGGTGTGAATAAGTGAGAATGATTGTATGCATGAATCTTATCCACAGTGTATTCCCTCCTCATGTAAAGTGCTTCTGGAAATCATCTTTCACCTTGGGTCTTGGGTTGAATACAAGGTCCAATCCTTTTTTCCAGCACACTAAGATTCATCAACTGCACACCAGTCAGATTACACAACTACAGATGGGATTGTCAGTAAGCAATCACTGATTCATTTAACATTTACATTTCATTCAATTAGCAGAACATTGTGAAGAGAGAATATGCTGAGAATATGCTGAGGTTTGAGGATTGACGATATCTTGGTAGAACATCTCTAGGTTATGTATGTAACCTTAGTTCCATGAGGGAACGAGATGCTGCGTCAAAACACTTTGGGAACTCCTCTGTGTTGTTAACGCTCTGAAACATGTGTGAAATCTGGCCAACGGCAAGGCGCAACATCACCGGCGGGGTGACGTCACGACCAGGAAGCTACAAAACGCGCATGCAGTGGAGCCGCCGCTAGCTTCTGCAAATCTCTGTGCGGCAGGGATGCAGGGAGAGTGGCTCGGAGACGCAGCATCTCGTTTCCTCAGGGAACTACAATTACATACCTAACCTAGAGACGTTCCCTTTAAGGAACTAGAGCTGCATCTAAACACTTTAGGAATGGCAATATGGCAATCCCTCAGGTCAGGGGGGAAGTGTTTTAGAGACAGAAACATGGCCAGTATCTCCAGGCAGTTTATCCACATGAGATGGAGCTTGTTCCACTGACCTTGGGGAGAGCGGCCACTTATGACCACTCCCCACCCCGTAAAGGGATGCATCCATCGTTAGCATTACGCAACAACAAGGAGCTCCCATGATGGGGCCCTGAGACTGGAACGCAGGTTCTTTCTACATATCTAAGGCTCAGAGGGCTCACCATGAGATCTTGATAGTACGGAGTGGATTGCCCTTTCAGGGGAACCCTCTGTTTTTGAGCCACCACTGGAGGGGTCTCATGTGTGGGTGACCGAGTGGAATCACACTGGATGCTGCTGCCATGAGTTCCAGCAACCTCTGGAACTGCTTCACAGTGAGTGACTGACCTTCTCTCACTCTCTTGACTGACCTCCTGGTGGCACTGGGGAGGGACAGGCACCGTGCTGCGCCCGCCAAGCGGCCCCTTGGGAGCGATGAGGGAGATAACACTAAAATGCCGCCAACTGCTTCTTGGCCTCCTGGAACTTGTCGACGAACAAACCAGAAGGGACCATTGGGGCATTCAGCGGAAAAGTTCTGTCCCTGTCTGAAATATCGATCGGAAATATAGCTAGCTAGCGTCTCTTTCACCCGTGGCCCACTCCTTCCTCCCCATGATGTTCGTATACAGCGAGGTTTGTGGGGTAAACAAGTGGGCCGCATACGGGCTAACCCAGGACCTGGACACCTCAGTGTAAAAAAGGAAATGAAGTGGGGGCAAGGAGGAACACACAGTCGAAAGTTTGCTGTTTGCTTTTAAAGCTCATGCCTGCACAGATTCACACACAAAGTGCTTATCTGAGCAAACAGAAGCTAGCGTCGGCTCCACTGCATGCAAATTTTGTAGCTTCCTGGTCGTGACGTCGCCAAGCCAATGATGTCATGCCTTGCCTTTGGCCGGATTTAACACATGGTTCAGAGCGTGAACAACACAGAGGCATTCCCAAAGCGTTTCGCCTGAAAGGGAACTGATATTCTTACTTTTAAGCCTACTGTCAGCAGTTCAAACATAACCAGTAGTCCTCTGTCAGCTGTTTACAGATATTTCGATATCTGTGATATCTGTAACCAGTAGGCCTCCTTCTAATGTTTTGCAAATTGTTGTTCATTGTAATTCAAGTTGCAGTTCATGTAATACCACAGTGCTGCTGATTCACTGCCCTCTTGTGTACACATCAACACAGGCTGTAAATGGCCAGAGTCATAAAATATAAAATGCTTACTGTCTACCCTAAATAAATAATCAGCATCAATGTTTCTGTAAAGTTTTCCATGCCGATGGATTTACAAAAACACAAAATATTTTTAAACAAATCTATGGTTCATGGAGTATGTGGGTCATGTTGACTCTAATGTGAAGTGACACGAAAAGCCAGTGGCTGAGTTTGAGTAGTTGAAATGTCGCTTAAAATGAATCTATTTAACATGCCTGGTTTTAAAAGAAAAAGCAAACAGGTTAAATGTTAAAAGTCAAGGCTGTTGGATGTTTAGATGTACAGGATGACAAAAGAAAAGACGCTATGGATAGTGACAGCAATTTAATAGAGCATGCAGCATTTCATTTTAAAAACCTTGAGATTTTAAACTCATTTAAGGAACTGTTCATGAACGAAATTGCAGCTTTATGGATTCCATACCCTCTGTTTGAACAGAATGATTAAGACATGTAGGATAGTTACAAACAATGTAAATGGCTTTTTAAATTATGGATCAATGAGTAAAATCTATAAATAATACCATAATTACATTCTATGTTTGTAATTGTATTGAGTTATAATAAGTATTGTGTACTGCAAAAGGAATGTAGACCCTTCAGGATTACAGTATGTGATTTGTTTAACAGTTGTCCAAAAGTGGGTGTTGATTAAAATTGTATAATTGTGTATTTAATTATAATTGTATATATAATTGTCTTTGATTATCACCCATAGTTTTGTTCCATTCTTTTCCTATCCGTAAGTGTTAACACTTGCTAAAAGTAGTTTGGTCACTTAGTTTAGTGTGGATCTTTGTGGCATCCTTCTCTTGTTTTGCTTGTGTGTTGTTGTTAAACTCCTCATGTACTGTGTTCGGGGTCTTCAAAACCCTCACGAATAAACCTATCCAAATAAGAAACGCCTTCAAAGCACAGTGCATCGTCACAGAACTTAAAAAGAAACACAAGATGTTGGCACATTACTGTATATAGAGAATATTCAAAGAATAAAAATATATACAGAATGTATTGTACTGGCAGGCTGCATGCTAGAGTATCATTTATCACATTTAATTGCTGCTGCAATATTAATATGACTGGAAGCATGAATCATGTTCTCAGAAGGTACTACTGAACACACACACAATGAACTTGAACAAGATGTTCTTGCAGAATGTGAGGGGTGTGTGTGTGTTCCAAATACAACCATGAGTCACTTCACACCACAGGTAGCTCAATAATCAGATAAAACCCAATGTATATGGCTCTACAGTCCATTCTACAGAGCTCAGTACCTTTATTAATGCACAGATAAAGACACGTTAGTTCAAATTAAAGACATTAATCTATTCTTAGCCAAAGCAACCTTTTTTGGAGCTAAGCTAATGGAAAAGCTACTGTTGGAAAGTCTTTGGTTAGAAGCATTCAACATACAGTGACAGAGTGAGGAGAGGGTTTTCTCTCACTTTCTCTGTTTCTCTCAATCCCTGCAAATGTGTGTATGATCCTTCAGCTCCATCCAATCTGTTTACCCTGCCACAAGATCCATGAGCAGATGAACAGCATACGGCACTTGCTTCATTAAGGATTCCAGTCTGTTTGTGTGGCATTTCTGAGCACATACACACACACACACACACACACACACACACACACACACACACACACACACACACACACACACACACACACACACACATACACACACACCACACACACAACACACAGACACAAACACATGCGTGCCCGCGTGCATGCTGACTCACTCGCTCAGAATGTGTGTTCCCTCCATGCTGCTTGCCATCCTTCCCTTTTCTTCCTTCATTTCTCATTTGAAATCTCCTTAAATCTAAATATATGAGTACAGTAAAACCAATAGAGAAATGTGCAAATACTGTAAAAAAAACATGGTTGTCTGTAAAGCTGTTTTAGTTGAATTCTAATTTCCTTCCAAGCAAACCTATTAATAACTACAGGTATGGGTTAAAGAGCTGGAACAACGTTCTTAACCCTCGATAACATGAGGATGGTCAACATTTGAGCATCACAGAAATAAAAGTGGGGAACAAGAAAACCAATTATTTTTCATCTTTAACAGACATGGTTGAGTTGATTGTCTATATTTTGTCATTATTTTTCATAAATTAACTGTATAAGTTTATTAGAGGGACAGTGCATGTAGAAAGTTTTGGAGACAAGGTAAGGGAGGCGAGATTGAGATGGTTTGGATATTTGCAGAGGAGGGACATGGGGTATATCGGTGGGACAATGCTGAGGATGGAGCCACCAGGAAAGAGGAAGGCCAAGGAGGAGGTTTATGGATGTGGTGAAGGAAGACATGCAGGTAGTTGGTTTAAAAGAGGCAGATGTAGAGAACAGGGGGGGTATGAAGACGGATGATCCGCTGTGGCGACCCCCTAATGGGAGAAGCCGAAAGAAGAAGAAGAACCTGGGTTAGTAAAGTATGCGGCTTCATGTAGTAATTTTACAATTACTGAAATTTACTGAAAGTTTTTTATCCAAATATTGCGAATAAATACAAGCAGTCAGCTTTTCATTCTGCAAAAACAAAACAAGCAGTATTATACAATCTTTTCATTGTTTTTTCCCCATGATATCCCAGCCAAGATGGCTTAGCAATTTGCTTCATGCTAGTTTGTGTGTGGAGAGCCTAAACATAACCAACAGTATTTTTGTCTACTCCATGTTAAGGCGAATGCAGGTCAACTCGCTGATCATTCATTTATCATGCTCAGTCTTACACAGAGGGATGAAATTGGGATTTTTTTGTACATTAACTTCTATAACGCTAATTCATTCCAACAGACTTCAAGCATATTGTATGTCCAGATATGCAGTCCTCTGTTTAACTACTATGAGTATGCACATATTGCACATATTGGAGTATGCACATATTGGAACAATAACCTTCTTGAGAAATACTGTCGGAGTTTCACTCAATACCATATTCTACTACAATCCCTGGCTACAGGCAGCAAGATTAGATTGCATATATTGTGATGTGCAGTCTACATAATGTGTATAAACTTTCGAGAAGCCATTCTACACTCGGAGGAAGCAACTTTAAATGCAATTACAGCTGCAAGTCTTCAGAAAAATGTCTACCGGCTTTTCATGTAAACATATTTTTGTGCTCAAGCAGTTAATGACTGGCTGGAGATCAATAGTGAAGTTTTGCCAAAGAATCTGACTTCTGACTTGACCATTCTGAAAGCTCCAGGTTTTGAGTTTTGGACTACTCTGATGTATCAGTGATTGGAAAGTGGTGGGAAGTGGGAGCTCAGTGGACTCTCAACTGCTCAGCTGTAAGAATGAAATAATCGTAAGTTGTTCTCGATAGGGCATCTGCCAAATGGCATACAATTAACTGTTGTCAATGTCATATTGGATAATGACCTGCCACTCCAGTCTCAAGTCTTGAAATAATTAAGGATGTATTTAGTAATGAAAATCATTTTGCAATCCTTCACAGCACACACTTTAATTTTCCATGCTATTTTGTATAAATTCATGACACAGAGTGCATTTATAATTAAGGCCAATTAAAGCTACACATCTGCTCCATGCAGACTTTGCACTGGAGTCCCACAAGGCTTAGAGCTTGCTTCTATTTTTTGCTCTATCAGTGATGTAATATCTTCACTTTTCATACCACTTCTTTACAGATGACAGATTCTTTGCTTTCCTCCCTCAGACACACACGTTTAAACTCATATAACAGCTTGTCTGCCTGCCATTTTATCACCTGAAATCAGATCTCAGCAGGGCTGAACTTCTACATATCCCTGGAGATGTGCCCATATGTCAAGATCTTGTCTTTACTCTGGAGAGCTCTGATCACACCATCTGACAACACCAGCTATAATTTTCTGCTCATGTTGCTAACATGATTCTGTCATGTTGATTTCTCTCTGCAACATCAGCAGCATCTGCTATTTCTCCCCATGCAGGCCATGACTGTTTAGTCTCAGGCAGACTGGACCACTGCTGACAGGTCTTCCACTGCCGACAGTCTCAGCTGATTCCGAATGTAGTTGAATGCTATATTTATCTCTTACAGTTCTCATCATCTCATCGCATAGCTCAACTTAACTCAAGACACTAGGATGACATGCATCAAGTTCACTGTACTGCAAAATAAAGTTTCCTTGGTTGTCCAGCTCAGTTACTAGGCACTCTCAAAAACTTAACTGAAAATTGCTTTGCAGTATAGTTTGTAATATGGCTGTGTCTCAATAGCAGAACAAAAATCAAATTATATATTGTGTATATAAATATATATATATATATATATATATATATATATATATATATATATATATATATATATATATATATATATATATATTGTAAAGTTAATTTACAGTATTTCAGTAATTCAACTCAAATTGTGAAAATCATGTATGAAATAAATCCAATGCACAAAGACTTTTCATTTAATGTATATGTATTTAATACTTGGTAGGGGCTCCTTTTGCTTTAATTACCGCCTCAATTCAGTATTACATGGAGGTGATCAGTCTGTGGCACTGCTGTGGTGGTATGGAAGCCCAGGTTTCTTTAACAGTGGCTTTCAGCTCATCTGCATTTTTGGTCTCTTGTTTCTCATTTTCCTCTTGACAATACACCATAGATTCTCTATGGGGTTCAGGTCTGGTAAGTTTGCTGGCCAGTCAAGCACACCAACACCATGGTCATTTAACCAACAGTCCAGTTCTTTTCTTTAGCCCAGGTAAGACGCCTCTGACGTTGTCTGTTCAGGAGTGGCTTAACGAGAGAAATACGACAACTGTACCCAAATTTCATGACACGTCTGTGTGTAGTGGCCCTTGATGCTTTGACTCCAGGCTCAGTCCATTCCTTTGTGAAGTTCACCCAAATTCTTGAATCAATTTTGATTGACAAGGCTTCTTGAGCTTTTTTCCCCACACTTTTTGCTTTCATTCAACTCTCGGTTAACATGCTCAGATACAGCACTATCTATTTAATACACAGTTTCAAAATATGACTTTTCCATGACATTTTAAATTATTGAGATGCACCTGCATGCTGTGTATCCTAATAATTTAGAATGTTGTGAAAAGGTTAATTCATATGTATATATAAGTTTTAGTATGAAATTGCATCAAAATTAAAGGCACATATATAATACATATAATAAAACTAGTGGGGAACCTAAATCCTAACAATTATTAACTGTAATGAAGGGACATTTGGTGCCACCCAGATGCCACAGTCGCCACTGGTTTGCTCATTAGGGACAAAATTACAAACAAAAAGAGCAAGGTTATGCATTTTTTTATTTCCAATCTATATGTGTAAAGTTGCTTCAAGACAATGTCTATTGTTAAAAGCACTTTAGAAATAAAAATGATTATAATTAAATTGAATCAAAGATAGAAGATAGAACAAAGAAATTGAACATCTAGCGCACCCACCTTATATTTCAGGATGATTTCAATATTTGATATTTGCTTAACAAATATCAAATATAACATTAAAATATTTTATTTAGCTTATTTCTCAGAATTCTGCACTGTAAAAAAAAGTTGAGTGAACTTCAAATAATAAGGCAACCTATCAAAAGCACTTTTTGAGTTAACTGAACAAACAGGGTCTGAAGACCATGCAACTCAAAGTATTTTGTTAAGATCCTTGACATATTGTCAAGTTTACCTAACAAATAACAAAACAAAATATTTTTTGTTTGCTGAATGCAATTAGGACAGATTGATCCATTATGTAATCATAATTATTTTCATATTTAAAATGTAATAAACCACAACAAATTTCTCTCCCTCTCCATTTTTTAATAGTTTGTCCAAAACACAACAGTACAAAGTCTGGCATATGACATACATGTCTTCTGCATTAGGCATGTTTCTACAAAACTACAAATGTTATCAAACATCATTGGAAAACTTTGTAAACTGTATGAAAACTACAACATTGTTTGTTTCAACATAAAATAAAAGATGAGCTTCCAAAAACCAAGTATATTTTGTCTAAAAACCCAAAACAGACAAAAGTAAAAGCATCTGAGCAAAACCTCTAACCACACTCCAGTCAAACAGTGTATAAAGTATTCTTTAGTTAGTTTTTTTTTTTTTCTTCAGTCATTCAAACAAAACAACATACACAAACATAATTTTTATAATACAGCAATGACTGAAGGGGTTTAGGCTGAAGTGAAACACTTATTGATGCCTAACCCTATTCACAACCAATTTTAAATACCCAACATGAGGCAACAATAATCAGAAAGCAGCAAAGTGAAAACAGATATAAGAATATTACCAGCTATATATGAACAGCTCATACAGATAACATATTAATAAAAATATTTTTCAAATATAAGCCATTACTAATAACATTACACAAATCACCTTGTCTATTATCCTCTAAACATTTCATTACCCTAATACTGCCATGTATCATTACATAATACACCGGCTGTCTACTAGTTTTAATGATCTTTAAACTAAACTGAACAATATCATTCTAATGCAATATAACTACCAAGTACATTTAGTTTGAAATTTTTTTTGAACACCTTTATTGATATAGATTGTTTTATTTTGTCCTCCAGACTATTCCATAGATTGACTCCTCTAACTGAGAAACACCTCGCTTTAGTATTGGTCCTAACTTTATTTTTTTGATAGACCCCGATTCCTCTCAAATTATATCGAGTCTCTCTTGGCTTAGACCTCTCCTGAATACAGACTGGGAGCTTAAGATTGTGAACCTTATACATCATTACAGCTGTGCTTAGATCCACCAAATCCTGTAATTTCAATGCATTCATTTTAATAAACAATGGGTTAGTTGGGGCGTAATAATCAACTCTGTTAACAATTCTAATAGCCTTCTTCTGCAATATGAAGATAGGTTTGATAATAGATTTATAATTATTCCCCCATATTTCCACACAATAGTTTAAGTACGGAAGAATGAGCGAATTGTATAATAAATATAATGAATTTTGATTTATCAATGATTTAATTTTACACATTATACCAATAGTTTTAGATATTTTTGTCTTTAAATAATTTGTGTAATTTCCAATTGAGTTTATCATCAACATAGATACCCAAAACTTTGTATTACACACTCTCTCAATTTCTATATGATTAATTTTAATTTTGATTGGTTCCTCAATTTTTCTATTTCCAAAAATAATATATTTAGTTTTATTCAAATTCATTGATAGTTTGTTATAGTCAAACCAAGTTTTTAATTTGGAAAGCTCTTTTTCCACTATCTTCAAGAGAAAATCTAAATTTTGTCCAGAGCAATAGAGACTAGTATCATCGGCAAACAAGATACAATTTAACTTTGTTAATACCTTCGGAATATCATTTATGTACATTATAAACAGCTTTGGCCCCAGTATAGAGCCCTGTGGCACTCCATGCGTTATGTTTGTTCTTTCAGAGTCAAAGTTGTTTATATGTACATATTGATCTCTGCCACTAAGATAATCTCTCAACCAATCATGGGCAATGCCTCTTATACCATATCGTTCTACTTTAGCCAAAAGGTAATTATGATTAATGGTATCAAATGCCTTGCTCAAATCAATAAAGACACCGACAGTGTACTCTCCATTGTTAAATGCTGTAGATATCTCCTCAACCAGTTCAATGACTGCCATTGAGGTTGCTCTATTTGCCCTGAAACCAAATTGATAATCTGAAATAAGGTTGAATTTATTGAGATAATCATCAAGTCTTATAACATATAACTTTTAAAAATTTTTGGAAAATTGTGAAAGTAGTGAGATTGGCCTGTAGTTTGTAAATTGATGTTTATCTCCACTTTTAAAAATGGGTACTACCTTGGCCGTTTTCATTTTAGACGGAAAGATGCCCGTAAAAAAAGATTGATTACAAATGTATGTAAGTGGAGCAACAATACTATGTATAATTTCTTTTACTACTACTATTCTGATCAACTGAATACCAAAGTACATAGAAATCCAAAACAGACATTAATAAAAGCATCAGAGTAAACCTCAAAGGTTCAAGGTTCAAGCGTTGTATATAGCATTTTGTATTATTTTGGCAAATCAACATTGAGAATACATTAACACTGCATCTGAATAAACCTAAACACTTGGTAAAGTACAGTATGATATGTAACAGTGTATCAGAACAAATAGTTAGCTTGTACCAGTACAGCCAGATAAAAACAAACAAAAAACCCCTCAACTCAAAACTTCAGTATTCCTCAAGGCTGCAAAGTTTGAATCGAATAATACATTGTTATAAAGAAGAATACTTTTTTAAATACTTAATTACTAAAGTATAATTGCAACAATCATTGTCCCATTTGATTTGCCATAGTTTCAGTGACATCTGCAAAATCGTCAACTACAACAGTTTTAATTTCAGTGACTGGACTCTCGCAGAGCAGGTACCGCCAAGATCCATGAAGATTTTCTGAATGAATTCAAAAGTATATTTCAGTTCTTTTGGGTATTCGATATTGAGTGCATACAAGAGACCTAACAAGTAAGCAAAGTTTTCTGGCAGATCTGGAGTATCCTGTAGAACAATGGCCTCTTCCAGGATTATTGCACGGTTTATCACAGTGGCCAGTTAAACAGGAGTGCCAACATCATCTTCAACCACAGTGAGGACTCCGATCTTTACCCCTCTGGTGCCGTGGTCTTCAGGGTCCTAGGAGATTAAGTGATAGGAGGGGGCATTAATTGACATGTAAACGTAATTACTAATTGTTATTAGTGCCTGTGCAATGGTGGTGCTTGCAGCTTTATTATTTTTATAATGTGCAAACAAAATGAACAAATGTAATGCTAAGCGTGCTACCAAATTAGAAATAAAGTTTGAAAAGGGCAACTTGCCAGACATCTTGAGCAGACACAATCTGAGTATAGGCAGGGCCAGTTTGCCCCTTTGTAACCTTGTCCATGATTTGTTTCAGCAATTTCACACTTTTTCAATGTAATTTCAAGCTAGCTAACTGTCTTGAGCTAAGTTGGTCTGGATAGCCAAAGACACAATCCAAAGTTATATTCCTTGTGTTGCAAATGCATATGACTAATAAACGTCACGTTGAACTCTCATTGCATTACTTGTGGATTTTTTTTCCAATAAACAAATGACTCGTTTAAATTCGCTATTTGTTTCAAATCCAAGCATTCAAAACTTTAAATGAGGTTCAAAGCTAACATAACCGCGCGGAATCAGTAACAAGCAGCTACATTTAAATAGATACGTAGTTATTTTGGGACACCCACATCAAAGCTTACACGTCAAAAATTATGACGTAAAATTAGTTGATAATTAAAAAATGATTAATACATAACTTACATATGATTTGGCAGAAATGCTGGACTGCTTTGAACCGGCACGCTTCTTCACATCAACAATACACTGGTAAAAGAGATGAGGGAGTTAGCTTGGTAGCACATCACATATTAAATAAAAAATATAAGTTATTCGATTATGAAAATGATTCACAATTACCTGTGACTCAGCAGAAACAAGTGGATTAATATGGCGCGATGCTGCCCTTTCAGGAACCCCCGCAGTTGAAGTCTTAAATTGCCATGCGCTCCGCTTTCATAATGCGCATGCGCCAACAAGAAACGCACGCTTTAACGCAAAACTAACATTTTAATGTAAGTTTAACAAAACATTTTTAGTATTGTACAGTTTTCAACATTGAAGCAACATATTTGTTGAATAAACTAAGTATTATTTCTGAGCATTTCAAATAAAAATATTTTAGTTCAGTTTACTTTTTAAATTTTATTTAGATAACTTTTAGTAAGTTGTTTTTTTCACAGTCTGGGGTATACACATCTAGGAAGTATAAGATTTAAAAAATTATCCATTTGTTTCATACATGCTTTGGGTAATGTTGAAATATGTATTTAAAACTCTGTGAGCGACAAATAATAAAACATCTCATCCATTATTTTATCTTTTTTATTATATGATCTCTTTAATATATGAATGTGTAAATCTTCATATAAGAGTTATATTATTGGGTTGATTTTATAATGCATAATATTATATATATATATATATATATATATATATATATATATATATATATATATATATATATATATATATATATATATATAATATAAATTGCTACAATACCTATTGTCATAGACTTTTTAGAAAGTTGTTGACTTCAGGATGTATCTGTCAGTTCAAGCAAACATGAAGCCAAATGTGTTCTGACAAGGAAAATGCAATTCCAGTTAGAAGCGTTATCCTCTCTACACACATCCCTCTTCTCAACCAAAAACATACATAAAAACACTGACATTGGCCCATGCAAATTCCTGTAAATTTGCATCTGTGAGGTCTGTGAGTCACAAAAAGATGCTCCTAGGTTCTAGTCCCTCTATAGCTTCATGCAAATCACAGGGCTCTTCATTTGGATTTATGGGGTTTTTTGCAGCCAGTTATGATGGAAGTCTGAGCACTTATTCAAAGGCACCTTCTCTTCTACATATATAAGAAAAATCTAATTTTTTACACTGCTTTCTATTCAGCTGTAAGGGGTCATTGAATAAAACTCCCAACAATATCCAGCATTTTCATCTTTATGATGCACTTGATTAACTCATTTTAAGAAAACTAATATCACTTGTCCATTGTCAGGACAACACAATATAAATACCAATTAATAAATGGATCCAGCAAACAATAATTAACTATCAACTCATTTCCAACATGTCACATCCCACATAAGTTTTTGTCACTGTTTATAGATTATTTTCATGATTCATCGTAAGCTAACAGAGGGTCTGGAGTCTTTAGCAAGCTGCAAAATGTACCAGAGCTATTAAAAAAACAATCATATCTAATAACAATCATCTTAGAAATAATTCTATAATATGTCCCTATTAAGGTGTTTCCTTTTATTTTTGTCTCACGTGTTTCTTTCCTCATATTACCCAGTACTATTTTTGTGTACCTAAATACTGACAGTACGTATATTGTATTGCATTATATGTATCCTGACTGCATCTCTGGAGCTCAGCCACAGTGATCTTTGGGTTCTTCTTTACCTCTCTCACCAAGGCTCTTCTCCCCCGATAGCTCAGTTTGGCCGGACGGCCAGCTCTAGGAAGGTTTCTGGTTGTCCCAAACGTCTTCCATTTGTGGATTATGAAGGCCACTGTGCTCTTAGGAACCTAAAATGCAGCAGAAATTTTTTGTAAACTTGGCCAGATCTGTGCCGTGCCACAATTCTGTCTCTGAGCTCTTCAGGCAGTTTCTTTGACCTCATGATTCTCATTTGCTCTGACATGCATTGTGATCTGTAAGGTCTTATACAGACAGGTGTGTGGCTTTCCTAATCTAGTCCAATCAGTATAATCAAACACAGCTCGACTCAAATGAAGGTGTAGAACCATCTCAAGGATGATCAGAAGAACTGGATAGCACCTGAGTTAAATATATGAGTGTCACAGCAAAGGGTCTGAATACTTAGGACCATGTGATATTTCAGTTTTTCTTTTTTAATAAATCTGCAAAAATGTCAACAATTCTGTGGTTTTCTGTCAATATGTGGTGCTATGTGTACATTAATGAGGAAAAGAAATGAACTTAAACAATTTTAGCTAATAGCTGCAATATAACAAAGAGTGAAAATTTTAAGGGGGTCTGAATACTTTCTGTACCCACTGTATATATATTTAACTTCTTTAATCATGTAGACACAAACCTCTCACCCAGACAGCACTGAGAATCCAAAGCAATCTACAATGAAAGGCAATCTTGCACTTTCCATATTTTTGATGAACTACAGGATGATGCTCAAGTCATTGCAACACTCCCATGAGTCAGACCTGAAGAATTCAAGCTGTACTACATTGTCATTTCCTGAGATCACTTTGGGTAGTATGAGCTCAGTACTGGGACAGATTAGCAAGTAGTTTAAAAGCTGCATGCAGGTGTGCGAATAAATCCCTGATAGGATTTTAAAAAATCACTCATTGTTTGACATTTTCACAGTTTCACAAACCGTGGAAAAAATTCCACAGCAGGGTGTATGGCCATGTTATTGAAGATTCTCAGCCATATATTAAACACTGCAGAGATATTTTAGTGTTAAAAAAGTCTCTAGTTTCAGTCGGATCTTGCAAAACTGTAATGCTTTTACATCTACACAACATTTTAGTGTAAAGCAGATCAGCAATTAAACAAACATTCTCTCTAATTACAGAATTATTAACATGAGCCTTGTTAACTTCAGAGATTTTGTGATGTCACATAATAACCTCATGTTTGTTAAACCAGAGATCATATTCATCAAGTCTCTTCAATTAGCTAATAGGACATGGAGTGCTCCATGAAAGCTCAGCAGTCACCTGCAAAAACACAGAGAACACAGCATCTAGGATTGAAAAAGAATATTTTGGTTAATGATTTTTCATACAAACAATAGTGGCATGATTATTATGCATATCGTGTTTTTTTTTTTAAAGCTTGGTTCCCAAATAACCTCACTGATTCAACTCTACCCCTCTGATGTTATTCTCTTTTTGCTAACCTGCACTTAATTATTTATTGATGAATATGTTTCCCCAGAAAAAAGTTTGACTTTTTGTTTTATCTCAGTGACTCATATAATTAAGAGGTGTTAATTAACTGCAAATTTAGAATTAGCATTTGAATCGCCTGCTTGTCTCTCTCTCTATGCATAAACAGTGTCAACACTCATTGATGTAATGGTAATAATATCCAGTAATCAATGTTCAAGTACTTACCTTCGGATCATTACATGCGTCGATTTTATTGTCTACTTCATTTTGTAGAATTTAATTAGCATTAAAATGTTCACAAGGAAGTCTTTAAACACATACTAAATACTAGTGATTGGTAACGGGCTGCTAATTAAAAAAGAGCTAATTACATTTGCATCTGTTGGAGTATTCATGAACCTGCCTTTAATTAACCTCCTGAGGAGGCTCATTATTTAGTCTTTAGAAGTTTTATGTTAACAATAGGTACACAGAGAGAGAAAGAGAGAGAGAGAGAGAGAGAGAGAGAGAGAGAGAACACCTATGAACTTTTCTTTCGTTTTGAGATTCATTACTTTAGACAGGAATTGAACAAAAAAAAAAGAGTGAAACCACACCAGCTGCAGTCACACCATGTTACAGACCTAAATGACTATATATGAAATATCTGAAACTGTCAGAACTTAATAATGGGACGAAAATTGCACGAAGATTCAAGATTTAATTTCAGCTCAACAATCAACAATATTCTAAACAATAAAGTACAATAAATGTGTTGTACTTGGTTAAAGAGTGCACATCAGAAGAGTATATTCAGATATAATGAGGTAGATGTGTAAAATTAATGATTATGCATTAATATAATCAGAATGAAAGGTTTTAACAGATTAACAGGGTAATAAAGTACAATATTCTGTGCAAACAATACAGCAGGTCAAAAGGAAAGAAGTAGAGGTTTGGAGCAAACTTTGATAAGCAATAAATTCTCTGAAGGCAGAAAGAAAAGGAAAAGTTTGTTTACGTTGCTAGAGGTAGGCTAGGTAGGTGAGTCCTTTTTAAAGATTTGTTCTTGAAGGGTTGCTCTAATAGACCATGTCTAATTATTTTTTAGTCCATGCACACAATCCATTTAAGTTTCCTCTTGGTGTATGAGTCTTGATTGATGCCAGGATGCTTTGGATTTTAATTAGCTAGAAATGAAGACTGTGTAGTGGAGTTTTAGAAAGTGAACAGATTAAGCTCTAAAACCCAAAAAAATCACACAGTAACAAGTAGTATTTTTAAACCTGAGAACCTTTGCCCCAAAGACGATCCTCACAGATCCTTAAACAGACTATGATGCTGCAGACACAGATGGTCTTCTGTATAGTTTTGACTCTATAAGGACACAAAATGGACTACTGAGTCTGTTTCCTGCCATCTGCTTTACCGCATCTTTTCATTACTGCCCAAAGAAGATGATGATTATCAGGTTTACAGCGAGTAAAAATTTACTTTTAATAGAGTATAAATTTCTATGTTTTCTCGATCTGCCTAACCTCTAACAAGCGATTTAACAAAAATGCTTACCCAAATGTTGACATTGCTAATAAAATGCTAGCTGACAATTAGAATGAGATAATGTCAAACGGTTCAATTTATACCAAATTAAATTCCAGCAATGTCAAAGTACACATGACTTAATTGTAGAGCTCATTCAGGCTGAACAAACTTGTTGATTAATTGTAACTTTTAGATTGTGTTGAAGCATGTTATTCAAAAAGTGTATATATACATATATATATAAGGAACTCAATTATGTTTATTGGATTCAGTTTGCATGCCACTTGCCCATGAGGATATCAGTGTGCTAGTGTCTATTTAGACACAATAGCCCTTTGTGTCTTTCGTTTATGACAGAAATTTTTTAGCTGAAGTTAACATGGTGAATAGATGGTCTAAAAAAGCACAAAAAGGGCATTTACAGAACACACAATAACAAGTTCACCTTCACCATAATCTGCAAGGTCAAACAAATGGTTCACAAAATCAGGCAATTTGACCTTGGGCAGAAAAATATGGTCACTCCAAAGGCATCTAACCACAAAAGCATGAAAGGCAAGCATATTGCAAGACAAGCATACATTTCTTTATTATAATATAGCATTATTTCAATGTATAATATAAACATATAAATTAGGAATAATTAGGCGGGCTGGTTACACTAGATTTCTGTTAGGTGTGAAGGTGCGGAATAGGGTGTATGCATATGCAATAGACTGGTGTCACATCCTGGATAAATTGGATGAATTTTGTTCTAGTGTTGGATAGGCTCCAGATCCACTGCAATCATGTTCAAGGTCAACATTGAATTAAATGTTGGGAAGTTTGTTCTAATTTTAATCATACATTTTACTCTCACCAATCTCCAAGTGGATGCACTAAAATTTAGTATCATTAAAAAATAAATTAAATGTGTATTCCTTATAACTTCAAATAAATGTCATGTTTTATTTCACAAGGTGCAAGATTTTATATATTGTAGAATATTGAGTTATATTGTAAAGTTGCTATTAAGCAGAAATAGTTTGTCTATTTTCACAAGCAGGCATTTTCGCTGTCTCCTGTCTGGTTGCTTTAATAACAACATTCCTATTTATACTTTTTTTTTTGTCATTGTTCATCAAAACAAACATTCCCCTTAAATATTGCTCAATTGTTGTACCTAGCCTGTTCACATCACATGTTGGCGTTCACAACAATTACTCTCTCAGTCTTAACATCTACATTTGAAAAGCTTAATTGTGTTTATCTGACTTACTCCAACACAATAAACCAAAATAACTTTTGCAATTTGAAAATATACAAAGTAAGTCTCTTTGTCTTTAAAGGACATTGCTTTCAAGGACACAGAGCTTGTGTTGTGTTGTAGCTTTATGTTGTTGTTTAGTGTAGCACCAGGGTTCCGGAGGAACATTGTCTCGTTTTTACTGTGTACTGTGTACCACTGTGTATAGTAGAAATGACAATAAAAGCCTCTTGACTTGACTTGACTTGATAATATACTACAAAAATGGTCAACAGTCAGTCTCTCAAGCTTAAGCTTCTGATAGAGTGATCATTATGACGGCTTTGACTTGACTCGGGTGGCTCTTCCACAAGAGGGAGATGCTTTCAAAGTCATAGGCTTGTAAGCCAGCTTAGAATGGATTTATAAGGTGTATAGTCACAGGAGGACATCATCAAAAGCTTACCTGACATCAAATCTGTCTCTCCATTCTCTGAGGAATAACTGACAAAAAAACATCCTAGAACATTAAAAGACACATTTATCTAAAAAAAAAAAAAGGGTTATTTCTACTGTTCTTGGATATGTGGTTGGTAACAGTTTAATATATTTAGCTGGCTTTCCCTTACCAGTAGATTGATCTTAAACACAAATTTCCAGAAAGGTAAATCCACTAAATCTAACTCACCTAGCCAGAAGGCTTTATCCATCTCATTAATTGCTTTCCAATACTCTAATTGATACAACCTTGTTTCCTTGATCTTAAGTCCTTCAGCCTGTGACCTGAAAATTGATTTAATTATTTATAATTAAGGACGTATCAGTTGGCCAGAGGAACCAAGGAATGAAGAGAGAGAAGACCTCTTGATTAAGAATTAATAAATTATTTCAGAAAAGAATGTGTCACATATCTGGTGTATGTATCTATTAGGGATTTGCATCTCCATAACTGAGGCCGATGCGATTCACATCTCGAAGCATAGCCAACAAAACAATACATTAAGGACGTATATGAAGCGGCTACTGATGCAATGCTATGCAATGCGATGCAATGCGCTTCACCCCATTACGATGCAGTGCGATACAATTTCCATTTGATTTAACACAATGCAATTCAATGCAATACAATACCTAGAAAAAAAACAATTATGCTATGCAATTTAATATGGTACGGAGAGTCCGGTTTTATATTTCTTTGGTTCAGACAGACAGTAAATCATACATTTACTTAAGTGCCTTCTGACTTCTAACACATGGCCCTTCACAAACAGATTAAATAAAACCAGATGTTCTTTTCCTGTTCTGTCACAAGGAAGATCCAGTTGTACCTCTGCCATATTGGGATAGGTCATATTCATGTGGCAGAATTGGTGCTGAAAGAATGCGCTTGCAGTGTAATGAGAACAAATCAATCTACAAATAATGAATGAAATATTGATCACTTTTCAAATAATAAAAGTATAGTGCAGCTACTAATAATTGTATATTAATAACAGAAATTGTAAACACTCCACACTTTTTAAAATCGATGCATCACCTTGTTAAATTTTACGCCAATGCACTTTAATGCGTACTTTAATCATTTATAAAAATATTCCTAATATATATATGTGTGTGGTCAAATTTATCTAACTATTTGCAAAGGTCTTGCAAATCATTAGCACTGGTTTATTGCCTGTCTGTGATTTCTTAATGTTTAATGATTACCATGTTAAATCATGTTAAATTGAAATCATGCTAAGAGCAGCCATCATCAACCCTTTTATCGAACATATGTTCTGACCTAATTAGGTTGAAATTCCAGAGCAATGACAACAAGAGCAAAATTAAGGAGAGAGAAAGAGAGAGAGAGAGAGAGAGAGAGAGAGAGAGAGACAGACAGACAGAGAGAGACAGAGAGAGACAGAGTGAGAGAGACACAAGGCTTTAGGCAGCAGATGCCCTATTACCATATTTACATAATGTTGGCAACGTGTGTGAATTCGAATTTAGGTGTAAGGAGCACAGCTGTTGTTGTCCAGATTCAGCGTGACTGAGCAGTGGACTGGGCTGAATATCCATGTGCCATTTATTGCATTTTTTTTTTTTAACTGGCCTGGTGCTCATCACTGTCAAGTGCAGTTTGTACCAATTTTATGACCTCCGTTCCTTTCAGTAGTATTTAAAAGCAGTATATAAGAGAACAGCAGTATATTTTAGTCAATAAATATATGTACATTAAATATACTGACATGTCACAAAGGAAAAAGTCACATCCAGCCACCAAGATCCAGCAAAACCTTGACATAGATTCTATGTGTTTAACTGTTTTGAGATCTGTTGATTGTAAGGGTCGTCCCATATCAATTTCATAATCATTACAACCATTCATTGAGTCCTTGTGCCCTGTGAATTGGGAACATTATAAATGCTGGAAGAGACTCCCATCAGGGTAGAAACGGAGCAACACGGACTGAATAACTTTGTATTGATTTGCCATGACCTTTCATTCTTAGGGGACAATTGGACAAACCTATTCAAATGAAATAAAAATGTCCTCCACAACATGATAGGTCCACCAAAGCCACAAACTGAGCATTTCCATCCATATTCTGTTAATGCCGTTCCAATAGAGATGTCACTGTCTCTAATGAACCCTCTCTTACAAAGTCATTTAGACCATTTCCTCCTGCCATCTGGATCCAAGATCACAGTATTATTATAGCAGCCACATAGCATGGTAGGATGGTAGTTAACCTCTTAATCGCATCATGTTGTACATTTATGTTCACCCCCAAGACACTGATATAAAGCCAAAAGTAAAATCAAAACTAGTCTTAACGTAATTTAACTCTGATTTAAAGAAAAAAGATTATTAGCCAGAAATCATACTGACCACAAAAAAATTTATCTAAAAAATCTAATCAGATCACCACTTTGAGTAGAGCACTGAACTTTGTGTCCCTTAGATACTTGCTAGTAAATGGTTGGGTTGTTTAGTGTAAGGCTCATTTATACACTAAAAAGCATTTTTAGTAAATATAGTTCTGGAAATATAACGTAAATATCTGTAAATATTATAAACACGCATTACAAATGTACTAATGTAACGTAATCACATACATGCTGTTTGGATTATGGACATTCACTGCAAAATGTAGCACAAATAATGTATTTAACCGTGACAAAAAAAAATTAATTTACCTTTAAATAGTTCTTTTTTTAATTAGCTGCTTTGTGCAATGGCATGCAGTGAGCAGTGTAAAGGCCACTTTGATTAACATGACAGCGTGTTAGACAAGGCACTGCTGCGACCTCGTGTAAAATGGGCTAAAAAAGAAACTGAATGAAGGCTAATGAAATTTTAAAAATAATCTGACACTTATTAAATATTACATTAATCAAGAGAATGGCATGGTGGCACTGAGAGTAGTAATGCTACCACACTCCTCAAGAGTTTTTTGTTTGAACCTTAGCTCAGGTAACTGTGCATATGGAGTTTCAGCTTGGGTTTTGTCCTTCAGTTTTCAACCAATGACCAAAAAACATGCAAATAGATGGATTGACTACAGTAAGTTTCCCATAGGTGTAAATGTGTGTAAACTGTGATTTGGAGTGATATATATCTTGGGACAAGTCTTCCCTGATGAGTATAAAGTATATAGGAATAAAATAAACATTATTCAGTGATGTAAAGGCCTAACAACATTATGTAAAGTGAAGCTGTTTTCCTTCTTTCAGTAGCTCCCATTAGGGGTCACCACAGCGGATTATCCGTCTCCATACCCCTCTGTCCTCTACATCTGCCTCTTTCACACCAACTACCCGCATGTCTTCCCTCACCATATCCACAAACCTCCTTGTATGTCTTCCTCTTTTCCTCCTGTCTTGCAACTCCATCCTCAGCATTCTCTTACCGATATACCCCATGTCCCTCCTTTGACATGTCCAAACCATCTCAATCGCACCTCCCTCACCTTGTCTTCAAAACGTCCTGCATGCACTGTCCCTTTAATATACTGTTTTTAATCCTGTCCATCGTCGTCACTCCCAACGAAAACCGCAACATCTTCAGCTCTGCTACCTCCAGCTCCACCTCCTGTCTTTTACTCAATGCAACTGTCTCTAAACCATACATCACAGGTCTCACCACCATCTCCATTACTTTGCACTGTTGACCACAAGAACTTAAACTCCTGCACCTTCACCACCTCTTCTCGATGCAACCGCACCACACCACTGCCCTCCCTCTCATTCACACACATGTCTTACTCTTACTGACTTTCATTCCCCTACTCTCCAGTATGTACCTCCACCTCTCCCGGCTCTTCTCCACTTGCTCCCTACTCTCACCACTCTCGTCTATTACCGGTGTAGTGAATAATACTGATTATCGCTTCATCATTGCAGCGGCTAGTGGGTGGGATATATTAAGAATTTTGGGCAAATTGTGATGGCTAGACAACTGCATCTCCAAAACTGCAGCTCTTGTGGGCTGTTCCTGGTCTGGGGTCAGTGTCTATCAAAAGTGGTCTAAGGAAGGAACAAACGGAGACAGGGTCATGGGCAACCAAGGCTCACTGATGCACATGGGGAGCGAAGGCTGGCGTGTTTGGTCTGATCCAACAGACGAGCTACTGTAGCTCAAACTGCTGAAGAAGTTAATGCTGTTAACACTCAACAGGTCAGGACCGACAAAATGTTAGGTAGGTGGGCATAATATTATGCGTGGTCGGTGTATATTACTAAACAACATCCCTAACGAATCCAAGGTTTACGTCAATGACCAGCTGGCCCAAAGTAGCCTCAGCATTTTTCCGTCCTCTGATTGGTTGGTCAGAGGGAAAATGTTACAGCCAAATTCGACTGGCTGATTTAATTTGATTTGATTTGGTTTGATTTGATTTGATTTGGTCTCGGACATACTTAAAAATACATTTTGAAGAAAAGCTAGACATCGTGAGGAGAGGTCGGCCAACCCCGAAGTTAGCTAGCTTGTCTCAGCCCGGGAAAGGGTTTGTTCTCCGCTTCCAGACCAGTGAATACGAGCGGTACCACTGGTACCACTCTGAGGAGCGGTGCAGATTATGAGTATGAATCTCTGGTGAGTATGTTGTATTTTATTTACATTTTAAATATTTTTGACATTGTGATGTAGGAGGCACAGTTGAGGTTGTAGTGTAGAGGTTTGGAGTTGTCTTGCTTTAGGCTTTGGAGTTGTCAAGGTTTCTTGCTTTAGTAAAATGTTTTTTTCCCCCATTCATACATGAAATTCCTCTCTCTCTGTAATGCTACGGTTTTTTATTGCATTTTTGTATAGTATTGATGATTTCTATAATCGCAACGTGATAGTCCTGGTATTAAGAGGTGGATTAGGTCGGGTAAGTCCCCACTGAAGGCCCAGGTACCAAATGCACGGCCTGCCACTGCTATTACTTAGCGGGTGCTACGTTGTTCTTTTTTTATTCAAGAAGCTAAGCTCTAATGTAGCCTTTCCTGGCTTTGCAATGTCTTAGTTCATGACATCCCAAGCCTTTTCAGCACTGTGATAAATTATTTAGACAGCCAATGAATGTAACTCTCCATCTCGTCCATCCTGCTGACTTATAGCACCTATCAATCTGCATATTTCTCAACATTCGGGGCCTTAAATAAAACATGTTCTCATCCAATCTGATTGTGTTTGACATATAGTGAGTACCGAAATATGATACTCAAGATAATGTAGTACGTATGACCTACAGGCATCTTAAATAGACCAAGGAAAACATTAAGGATGAATAAACTGACTTGAATAGCCCAGGCTGAGTTCTATATTGGCTGGAGGTTTGTCAATTCAAAGGCAAGACTGCCAGAGAGCCACTTATGGATCATTAGGAGAAAGGCCCTAGACACTCAATTGCTCAGCATTATGCTGGGGATTTAACCTTCCACTATAATATTTAGCATCCACCATATGATGAAATGTAATGGAAATTATCCTTCTAATGGCTTCATAATATATAACACTTCACTCAAGATTAGTATCTAGAATTTCTATACGATGTATACACTCGTTAGAACCAAACACATAACTCAGTCCAGAACATATTGCTGACCCAAACAACTGATCGATGCATGTTTATGTGAATGATCAATAAGTCATTAAGGGCATAGAGTTGAATGAAGCTAGAAAAAAAGGAAGATAATCAGGGTCTACTTTTCCACATGCCAGCTTTTTCTATCTTATGGATTTAGCGTGCAGGATTAATGACAATGCCAAACATCTTCTGTGTTATGAACAACAGCCTGAGGCTGTGCATATGAGCAAGCACACATAGCAAACAATGATTCACTTTTATTACAGTTAATAGAACAAATGAAAGACTATGTGGAAGCAATTGATTTTTTCTTGGATAAGAAATTGTTGCGGTCATGTGCTTTGGAAAGAGCTTGCACAATAACAACCTGGCTGCTTTCTCTAAATGTATGCACGCAATTGTGACCTGACTACATGGACATACAAAAACATCACCCTCCAACCCTCCACCCTCATCGTGATTCATCCACTTATGATGGGGATATTTTTTTTACAAGACCGAGGCTATAAACAAGCAAAAACTGGAAACAGAATAATTTTTTATTATTTTCTTCCTTTTACGTATCTCTACACTAGCTAAGGCATTGTAAAGCATATTATAATAGTTTAGCACCTCGCTTTAGAGGTGTCTCAGATTTTAAGAGAATCATGCTTACTGCTCACATGCAGTTAAGGATGAACTGCAATCGATGCGGTTTGAATTATCGTGGTAATCATGGTTGAATAATGTAACAAGAAAAATCCAATAAGAAATAGGATTTATGCGCTATGAATCATCATCAGTAACTATGCATCTTTGCATTTGTTTCTTTTTTGGAAATGGAAATCCTAGGACCTAGCTAATTCATATTTTGCAGAAAGGATTGGGACACTTGAGTTTTCCAGTCATGTGTGGTTCTTCCCTGAACTAACACACACCTGCATGCTCACCGCCTATAGCACCTCTTCTTCCCCATCTCGCTCTGTCAGTGTACCTGTCACACACTCTCTCTCCATCCATTTCTCTATCAATCTCTCATAGCACACATGCTCTCCCGTCAAAATTCTTTCTATCAGTCATCTATCTATCAGTATACTAGTCGAAACACCTTCTGTATACAAATCACACTCTCTCCCTCTGTCGCTCTCTCTCTCTCTCTCTCTCTCTCTCTCTCTCTCTCTCTCTCTATGTCTCTGTCTTTCTACTTGCAGTCAGTTTTTCATCCAATAATACTCCTTCTCCCTCTCCTACCTCTCCACCTATCTGCCAAATGTGTGTGGGGTAGAACCACAAACTTGGAGGTACACAATTGTATTTGGATGTGGTATAATACAATTTTGCGTTCCCTTGAACTTGAAACTTAAAACCCAAACCTGTCCCAGCATGCCAATGCCGCTGTGCATACAGTGAGCTCAATAGAGATATGGTTTAGAGAGGAAGATCTTGAGTGGCCTGCTATAGAACTCTGATCTCAACCCTATTAAACTCCTTCGGGAGGAATTGGAACAATGACTGCACCCCAGGACTCCTCACGCTGCATCAGTACCTGCCTTTACTAACACCCTTGTGGCTGAATGAGAACAAATCTCCACAAGCACACTCTGAAATCTAGTGGAACATCTTCCTAGAAGTGTAGAGGATTTTATAACAGCAAATGGGGACTAAATGTGGATTGGGACACCAATGTCAGAAATGTGAAGGCTACAATTCAAATATAATTTTATATAATGTTTTACTATTTAATGTGGCCTCATTTAAACAGCTGCCAATTCATTTCCTACTTACCATATTAAGCACTATTTGGGTGCCAGCAGAATCAAAAGAAATGAGAACACATTAACAGATTTGATTGGATGCCTTTATCTTGATATACTTTCCCCAAAGTGACTGTCAAAAACTTCAGTCTGCTTCTCAAAATAATAAATTCTGACCACCAGCACCACTTCTGCTGCTGTGTGCCATGTACACAATGTGTATATTCACATCATATTATACAATTAAATTGCACAGTCCAAAGACCCTCAAAAAAATGGGACTGCATTGTATCCTTTATTTTTGCTGCTGACCTTTCTTAATGCTGCAAATTTAGCATACTCAAGCATACATATTTTGTACCTTTAAGGATACTACACCAGTGACAAGGAACAGTTTAATTCCCATTTTGCTGACAGAGCGCTCTGGTTTTATTTAGCACCTTTCCTAATCCCTCCTGAAATGAATTCTTGGTTAAATCAGTGACACACACACACACACACACACATGCACACACACTTGCCTTACTGAAATACTTACTTTGTAAGCACTTTTCTTACAAAGACAACAAAACAACTATTTGGCTCTATTATCAATTATTATTATTATTTTATAATTAATTTATAATTTTTTCAAAATAATGATATACTTTTTTATAATGAATTAAATATTATTTAAATTCAATTATTATTTTGAATTTTGAATTTTCTTCATGAGAACAATTTAAATGTCCCCACAACTCATAAATGTCTGATATTCCTTTTCTTTTTGTGCCATTCGGTCCACACACATGCACTCACACACACCCACACAAAAAACATAATGCCCTGTCAGAATCTCGAAGTCACTGTGCTTCATATCCCTGCCAAGAGAGAATGTAAAAGAAATTGTCTGCACAACCACAAGGTGGTAGACGTAGACCATTATTAATATTGTAAGTAGAACGCAAAATATACAGTCAGCATTACATCAGTGCCGATAGCATCCTCAAACCTCAGGGTCATTCAGCACTCAAACCAGCCGGAATTTTCTGACAGCCGTATCAGCATTGCACACGGCCTGCATTTAGCAGTGGGAGGAATCTCAATCTGGAGCCCCTGTGACCCTTCAGAGCTCAGCTCAGACGGGTTAAATGAGTGCCTGACCTCTACACAATAGCAGGACACACTCTGAAGCGCTTGTTTTTTCAACTTGTGCCGGATTTCCAGCCATTTCCCCTGTCAGAGCGCGAGAGACAGACCAGGTACTCTATATAATGTCTGGAAGCTTTTTTTTGTTAGGCAGAAGGTGATTTAAGGATGTGAATGAAAAATTTATGGATGTTTAAGAGTGAACATTTATTTTCGCTTGAAAAGAACCTCGACATTTGCAAAAAAAGCATGAAGCGTATTAATGTTGTGCTCCGTTCTGAGAGAAATGAATGATAAACCATTAAGGCTGCTGACACTGTGAACACAAACACACACATACACACTCAGGAATACACAGTCACTGTGTCACACTCACTCTCACTCTATCTTAACATGTTTCACACATTCACAGGTACTTCATATTCATGATTTTTCTATAAGTAGGTAGATAATATTGCACACACCCACACAGGCATGCAATGCACTACTGAATCCTATATCAATTCCAGTACTCCACATGCAGCTATTTCTCTACATTCTGGCACCCTGATGACTTGGGATGAACATCTGCACAGTTCGTGTTACACTTATTCACAGATCAAACCATGATTTTTCTCCTATTTTTATACACACTAAAGGAGCACATTTTATACGTCCAAATGTTAAACCCGATGCCGTTGTAAACTTATTTCTGTATTTATCATTACACTTCATTAGAAATACCTGTGCAACTGCTAAATACTTCAAGTATCCAAATGACATTGAACAGTTGAAGCTTTGGAAAGCAAAAATCACCTTGTCACTGGTTTTCAGTTTTCATTTTTAGAACCCAAATTGGTCTAATGTCGTATTTGCCCATATGCTTTTCTGCTCACAATGGCTTTTCATAAAATGCCGATTATTAATTCTCTTCAGACAAGCAGACTGTCAAGAAGAATGATAAAAAAAAACCTCCACCAACAACAATGCAGTCATTAAAGTCAGTTACACACACAATGCCGCATCATACATACAAAATACACCATTTATAACAGTTTTGACAATAAAAATAGTTTAAAAGTGCAGGGTACAGAAACAAACAAACAAAACTATCTAACCAAGATAAAAAACAGAAAAATAACTATGGTTACTAAACTAATGGTTAAGGGTCTTGCTTAATGGCTCAGCAGTGGCCGCTTTGTGGTCCTTGGATTTAAACTATCTATATTGTTAACATTTTGACAATGAAAACACTTGAGGAGAGAGAGAAGAGAAACGTTATTTCGATTCCTCTGTATGTCTCCACATATGGTGGCATTGACTAATAAAAACCTTCAACTTTGATCCTTGAACTCACAACAAGTCCAACATCTTAACCACTGATCTACTGTGAAATGCTGTGTTGTTTTCTCATGTTGCCCATTCCAAGGCTCATGTATTCTACAGAGATCATTTATGAATGAAATGGCACTTTAGATCACATGAGCAGGTTCAGGGTTTGTATCTCTCCAATGTATAATATTCACCGT
Source organism: Silurus meridionalis (assembly GCF_014805685.1). NCBI lineage: Eukaryota > Metazoa > Chordata > Actinopteri > Siluriformes > Siluridae > Silurus > Silurus meridionalis. The sequence goes on along the minus strand of NC_060884.1, from coordinate 11,901,662 downwards.
GGCCCTTTTTTATTCTTAGTCGACTATACCTGTGTGATGTCTGACGTTTGGACACATAGTACTGTGTGTAAACATTTGAAAATTGGGCTGTGAATATACTGTACACATGCTGTCTGTGTGCCCGAGTCATGAGTTTAATATGATAGGTAGCTTTATCACCTTACAACCCAATGGGATCAATATTGAGTTACTCTGTTTCTCAGTTTCCTCAGCACCCATTCACAAATTTGTAAGGAGTTGGATTAGCTACAGTAAATTGCCTGTATTTGTATATGGTGCCCTACAATGGACTGGTGTAGTCCCATCTAATTCCAAGGATTTGCACCTGATACACCATGACACAGACCATAATAAAGCGTTTAATGAAGATGAATCAATAAATAAGCAGAGTTGTGACTAGTCTTTGTTAACCCATATGTAAACATGTGTCTATATATGTGTCATACATTTACCATTGTATTTGGTTTTGTATGCTTGTACTGTATTGTGTCTTTTAACTACAGTTTGCGCACACCTGAGCATAAGATTCATTTGTGGTTTTTGAACATCCACATTCAGTCTCCATTTGCTTTGAGTGGGCTTTTGGAGATTTGTCCTCATTCATCCACAAGTAAAGTTAGTAAAGTCAGGTACTGATGTAGGGTGAGGAGGCCTGGGGTGCAGGGTTGAGTTTAGAGATATATAACAGGCCACTCAAGATCTTCTACTCCAACTCATGAAAACCATATCTATATCTGGCTTGCTTTGAACAGGTTTGGTCTCCTGTTTGTCTCCTGTTTCCAAAAGGGGGAATGTAATGCTACCACCCCCAAAGACATCCTATACAATAGAATGTGGTAACAGGAAAAGGCACGCATATGTGTGCATGTGTGGATTTGGATCGCATGGCAAATTATACAAATATCCACTAACCTGGCAAAAAATGTCCCTCAAAATAATCCCAGTCTAAAAAACTACCACAGCTAATCAAATAAACACTTTATAAAACATCGTCTACACTGTCTTTACAGAGGTCACGTTCCATCCTTTATACAAGTTTTGCAACTTATGTTGTTGTTTCTGTTGCATTTCTTTATTGTTGTGTATCTGCAGAGTCACACTAAATTTGTTTCACCAAGTACCAGCTTGGTATAAAAAAATATAAGGACAACATCAGGCATTAAACAATACACACACGAGGATTCACACTCGCACACGACACAAGGTAAAGGGAATGTGCAAGAGTGTGTTTAGGTGTATATGGTTAGGCGTATATAGATCGTAAGATAATTAATTCTGCAATGTCCATTTGAGCTTTTGAGTGTTAATGGGTGTATGCGTGTCTGTGTGTGTGTGTGTGTCTGTGTGTGCGCGCGTGTGTGCGCGTGTGTGCACATGTGTGTTTCTAATACTCACACAGTAATCACACACCCAATCACTTGCATGCTTTTCCCCGTTCCATCACAGGAGCACAAAATTACAGCGTCCTGCGGTCCACACTCGCACATTCTGCCATCCACATAGAGGACACATTTATGTCTCCAGTCTCCACCACCTTGCATTTCACATTCATAGAAAAATCCTGCCTATTAATTTCCACGAGTGGAGGCAGGGCTGGAGTGCTGATGAAATATGTGCCAGAGAAGAGCAGGCAATTTCTATCTTAAAGCCAACAGACATCACTTTCACTTAATGGTGTTTGGGGGATGGAAATAGAGAGGTGCTTTTTTTTTTTTTTTAAAGCATTTACTTTCTCAGTGGTGATGAGACAAATCTAGTGCAAGGTAGACCATTTCTAACTCTACACCACAATTATTTCTTCTCCCTCTATTCCAGACAGAGGGATGATTGCACTGTGTGTGTGTCTGTGTATGTGTGTGAAAGCTTATATAATGTGGAACAATTGTGCATACAAACAACTAACTGTGAAAATGTTTTTTCTTTTCACTTCCCTCTGCCTAAATCGTAGTCTAATCTATTAGACTCGTCTAATCTTTAGTCCATACTACAACCTGAGATTTTAATGGAAGTCACCATGTGTCACACTTTGTGTTATTGCTGTAGCTCAATTTAAATTCTAATGTTGTTATTGAGACAGATTTAGTGCCCTCTGGAATGCATAAATGTGTTGTGTATTTCCATGTGGGTTGTGTGCTAAATAAGCACATAGGAAGGTGGTAGCTCAATTGTTAACGTGTTGGACTTCTGATCGGAATGCTTCGTGTCAGGATATTCAAGGCACACCGCTTCCGGTTTCGTGGCGTGCACTTCTGGTTCCGTTCCGCGATGTGCACTTCCGGGTCGGCGGCCATCTTGCCGTTTTTCCCGTGCCTCCCAATATTTAAAGATACCAAAGACTTTAGCTTGGGGCCAGATGATCTCACCGGCTTCCTATAGTCCCTGGGATTATTCTTGCCACCCTGCCTGCTCTGGATTCTGTTCCTGTTCCTTTTCCTGATCCTGACCCTGACCCCTGTTCTGCCCTGCCTCTGGTTTTGAACTTTGGACTGGTTTTTGGTTTGTGTTTCTGCTCTGCCCTTACTAGTTCTGTTTTTGGATTTTTTTGGACTGTGTTTTCGGTTTTGCTTTTGTCTTCCCTGCATCGCCCTGTTTGCCTCTGTTTTTGACCCTGGACTATTTTTTGGACTGTTTTTGCCTGTGCCCCATTAAAGCCTGTGTATTTCACCTAACTCCTGCTCGTATCCCCTCTCTTCCGACCTGCCAAGATCACCTCTATGCCTGTCTGCCCTGCCGAGCATACCCCCAAGCCTGTCCAGAGTCCCGCCGAGGGATTTGCTCCGCTTCAGAGTCCCGCTGAGGGCGGCGCTCCGCTCTGAGTCCCGGCAAGGGTGCCGCTCCACTCTAGAGTCCCGCCGAGGGCACCGCTCCGCTCCAGAGTCCCACTGAGGGTGCCGCTCCGCCTTATCACATCGGCCAAAAGTGCTTGGGGCAGCCACCTGGAGGCTCGCTCCACGCTTCGTTCAGCCTTTCCTGACCTCCAAGACATTGTACCTGGTGGCAGTTCGCCTCAAGCCCCGCTGTGTCCGCCACTGGCACTTCACTTTCCTCGTGCCCCAGGATAATCGTGCCTCTCGAGTATTTCCCTCCACCAGATCCCCTTCACCCACCCAGGGCGGGTTTCGAGGCCTTGCCTCTTCAGTCTGCTGCCTCTCACTCCTGAGACATCGGAAAAACAAGGCCTGGAGACGGTTGTGGAGGGGGGGTACTGTCAGGATCTTCAAGGCACATGGCGCGCACTTTGGGTTTCGCGGCACGCACTTCTGGGTCGGGGGCCATCTTGCCGTTTTTTCCCGCGCCTCCCGGTATTTAAGGAAACCAAAGACTTTAGCTCGGGGCCAGATGATCTTACCGGCTTCCTATAGTCTCTGACAGCTTAGTGTATAAATGAGATAATTGTAAGTCACTCTGGATAAGTCTGCCAAATGCCATAAATGTAACTGTAGACATAAAAAATGATCCAATCCCTAGAGGCTAAAGAAACATCAGTGTCTGACTCAATGGATGTTAAATGAAATCCCCACAAACTATAATCCTGATTTATGGAATGTGCCACACAAAGACTAAGACTATACTTCCTATCAGCCACTGCACCATGTCACACATTTTCGCACCTGAATTACATTGTCCTCTTATTACCACTTGACTATAAACAGTTCACTGCACTTCCTGTCTCTTGTTTGTCCCTCCATGCCAATGATCTGTCCATTCTCATCGCTGTTACCTTTGTTCCACGGTTCAGGTTTTATATATTTTTTATTTCTGTTTATTTTGTACACTTTATTATAAGAATCTCTGCACTTGTATCCATTTCATTTACAATTCATAATGTGACAGAGTGACAATTTACAGTATGTTATATCATTATCTTGGCTATGTCTACAAACAGAGCTTTTTAATTCTTGACATTTTCATACCTCAACAGAACACTTTAGGGCCATGTGAACATTGTTTCTAGGCTTGTTTTTGAGTTACTGAGGTTTGGGTTAAACCTGTTTAATGGAAGAGGCCAGTCCAACATTCTAATAAGTACAGTATCTCACAAAAGTGAGGACCCCTCACATTTCAGCAACCATTTAATTATATGTAAGGGACAATACTATAGAAATAAATATCGTATATACTTTAGAGTAGTTAACGTGCAGCTTGTATAGCAGTACAGATTTACTGTCCTCTGAAAATAACACAATTAGCTATTATTATTTAAATAGCTAGCAACAAAAGTGAGTACACCCTAAGTGAACATGTTAAAACTGTGTCCAAAGTGTCAGTATTCTGTGTGAGCACCACTGTTATCTAGCACTGCCTTAATCCTCCTGAGTATGGAATTCACCAGAGCTGCACAGGTTGTTGCTGGGATCCTCTTCCACTCCTCCATAATGACTTTCACAGAGCTGCTGGATGTTAGACAGATGGCGCTTCTCCACCTTTCGCTTAAGGAGGCCCCACAGCTGCTCAATATAGTTCATGTCTGGAGACATATTTGGCCACTCCAACACCTTTAACTTCACCTTCACCTTTAGCAAGGCAGTTGTCATCTTGGCGGTGTGTTTGGGGTCGTTATTATTTTGGAAAATTGCCGTCTGGCCCAGTTTCTAAAAAGAGGGCATCATGTTCTGCTTCAGAATGTCATAGTACATGTTGAAATTCATGTTTCCCACAATTTAAAAATCCAACAGTAACAGCAGCACTCATGCAGCCGCCGACCATGATGCTACCACCATGAGGAGGTAGGAAAGCAACAACAGGGCGTCAACACACATGCTGGACACCATCTGAGCCAAACAAGTTTATGTTAGTGTCATCAGACCACAGGACATGGTTCCAGTAATTCATGCTCTTGTTGACAGGCTTCCTTTTGGGAAGACCGCCTTGAAAACCGACTTGTTGCAGTGTGAGCGTATGGTACCGACAAGCGGACCTCCTGCTTCTGCAACCTATAAAGCAATGCTGGCAGCACTCATGCGTCTGTTTTGATTATACTAAAATGATGCTGAAATGTGAGGGGTGCACTCACTTTTGTAAGTTACTGCATAATAATCTAAGTATATAGTAAAGTATAAAAAATGTATATATTAAAAAATATAATATTTTTACTTATAATGAGTTGTAATTTCCAGTACTGTAACTTTATTTATTTGACCACAGACTTTGTGGGGGTCCCTAGACTGTGAAAATCATTCTTCTAGATGATGATGTCACAGAAAAAGTCTTTTTTTAGTTATAGTTCCAATATATATTAAAACATTTTTTTACAGGGTAGCCTATTTCATAAGCATAAAAAATGCCAGGTGCAAATGAGAGAAAAATGGTGTGTTACATCATAGTTTCAACAAACTTCCTCTCCACAGTAATGTTATGCCCTTAACAGTTCTGCTATAAAAATACTTTTACACTGACGCCGTACATTGCGTCCTATTTAAAACTACACCTTTAATCCACTGCTCGTAGACTTCAACCCCTGATCTTGACCTTGTCGACATGTTCACGGTGAAAACAACAACCTTGTCAGCAACAGCAGCTAATAGGTTTAGGCGATATTGGAAGGAAACACCTTTACATTCCAATTTTAATGGGACCTGCAACAGTTTGAATGATTTTTGTTAGTCACAGAATAACAACTTTTCCATCAAGTTATTAGCAGACATATTGGACACCAGTTCAATTTAGACACACAAATACACATTACAATTACACATAGTTTATCCACCTACATTTATTTTTGTGGGAGGTGTTACAAAATCAGAGAAAGACAAGGTTGGTCAAGTGGGTTTTTAATAATTTTTGCCATTTTTTATATAGCTGAATATAAATATATATGAAATGTCATTTTCTCCAGGGCATAACAATACAGTAATATAGTAGACGAGAGTATATCAGCAAGAAGAGTGTAGGACAATAAATACACAGAACAATGAAGACACAGGAATTATGAAAACTATATCATAATAGACAATTTCCAAAATAGAATAATATCCAATGCAGCTTTAAAAGGTGAAGTATACGTATGTTTAAATAGTCTATTTAAGTGTAGAGTAAGTTTTGGAGTCGGCTGGTGGTGGAACGGACGCTGTGGTGACGTTCTCTCCGGAGGTAGGAGTGTGAAGAGGCCATGTGAAGTGTAGGAGGGGTCATCTGGTCATCTGATTTTCCCTTGATTGTCCCAAAGCTCAGAGGAAACGCACATAGACATAAAAAAGAACATGTGAAACTCCAAACAGACACAAGCCAGAGCTCGGGATGGAAGTGAGTACCTTGAAGATGTGAAGCAACAATGCTACCCTTCTCATGGCCTCGCGCCACCCACCGAGTCCACATGCAAGAACAAATTGATGAGCAAAGAAAAAAGTAATCAAAATGCAGCAGTAACATCGGTAGCACTAAAAAGCCTTGACAGCTCAAGCACAATAGCTTTCAAATTGATGCACATGCCTAACAGCCTAATAAAAGTCCACTATTGATCACTACCCCACCGATACAGGCTACTTACTGGAATTCATTTATAAACTAATAAACGTAGAACAGTCCATTTTCCTTGCACTGTAATTGAGTGGCGTGTCTTAGACCGTTAGAGGTATTTACCTAAAGCTTTTATAGCAATGGCATTCGAAATACCTGTTGTTGTTTTTTTGTTGTTTTTTAACACAGCCGACAAGCAGTGAAGTGCGACCTCAATTCAGCCATTTCAGTATGTTACAATTTCCAGAGAAAAAGCTCAGAAACATCACACCACACAGTTCTAAATAGCTTGCATTACTAATGGCAAGCAAAATACTTGGAAGGCACACACCCAAAATCTCCCAATGCACTTTATTATCACAATGTTCCATATACACAGGGTGGCATGTTATTGGTCGATATGATGTTTATGAAATGTGAACTAGTCTTTGGTTAGAATATTAAATAGCATTAAATCAAACTTGATTCAGGGAGCTGTGTTTAAACCGATATACGGTTACATTACGGGAATCCCTGACCAATTTTCAGTTCGTTCGAAAGACATCCAGTATACCACATTGCTGGCGAGTTCGACTTCATATTCCTGGTAATTATAATCCAGTTTGTTTGTGACAAGGCGAATGTGACAGCTTCATTTTGAAGTCGAATAGATGTGTTTATGGAGTTGGAAAAAAAAAAGCTAAATCTGGTTAAGCAGTATTATGACTAGACAGCTCATCAAGCTCTTTTGGTTAACTGTACATATTAAATAACTTCTTCTTTGAGCCAGTGATGAAAGAAGCATTATTTTATAGCCTTTGCATTCTCCAGTGGTTTGGAATGCTTGTAAAGAGCCTTCATGAGGGATTAAAAGTTCAGACGCCAGAGCTAAACACAGGTCTGGTGAAGGTCCAGTGCATGGAGCCATATCACTTTCAACTTTCAAGTTTTAACCTACACTGCAGCGATATATTATATATTTCAGCTTGTTCTAATGTCTGAGCTTAGAGATCCCTGGATCTTTCATTTTTAATTACCTAAACAGACTGTTTTAACAAGCATAGAGTGGTGATTAAACAATGCTGAATTCATTACAGCAATTTTAACATCTTGAACCACAAATTAATATAGTGTCCTTATCAGACGTGTCCATACTGACATGCCAAAGCCATTAAAGAGCTTCCTTAATAGGGTGCACGTCTCCTCAGCAAGTGAACAAGTTTGTGTTGCCTTATTTCGCCCTGTGTTTCCTCTCCTCGCTTTCTCATTAGGCCTCTTTGGCTGAGTTCGAGGGAGAGGTTTAGTTTGGAAGTGGCCCAAATGCAAACATACATTTGAAATATAGCCAGACAGCCAGCCCTAACCCTCCTGCTCTCTCTCTCTCTCTCTCTCTCTCGCTCTCTCTTGCTCTCTCTCTCTCTCGCTCTCTCTCTCTCGCTTTCTCTCTCTCACTCTCTCTGGTGATTTGTATTGTTGGATTGGCTCTGCTTTTTCCAACCGAGTGCAATGAGCCCCAACGAAGGAGGTGCAGTCCATGCAGACACTTTTATGGACCCTTACAACAAGAACTGCATTGTAGAGAAGTCTCGTAGCTTCCACTAAATTTCACTTTGCGCTAAATTTAGTAGCCAAGTAGCTTGAAGCGTCTTTCAAGCTAAGGTAATACAATTAAAACAAAGCTCAAACTCATAGATGAAAAATGTTATTTTTTTATTGTATATGTTGTAATTGCATGTAAATGATCAAACCCAAAAAGTCATTAACTAAACCACTGGATGTCTTCTTTTTTTATGATACTCTTAATATATATATATATATATATATATATATATATATATATATATATATATATATATATATATATATATATATATATATATATATATATATATATATATATATATATATATATATATATATATATATATATATATATACATACACACACACACACACACACACACACACATAGTCCTGGACCAGACCCTAAATTGAAAAATATTAAGCTGTAAATATGCTTAACAGCTCATTGGTCAGAAATGAGCAGGAATTAAACTTGTAAATCCTGTAGATCTCTGTATTGTTTATTTATGAGCTTGTTATCGGGTCCTCGAATGGCTGCATCATATAACCAAAAAATTACTGACCTTTAAAGTAAAAACAAATCCCAATATATATTTTTGAAAGATTTGACAAACCTACACATTTTTGGGTGTTGAATTTTACATCACAATGATTTAATCTTAATGCACATGAAAACTATAAAGTGAATTGCCTGCTTTTCTAGCTTTCCCCCAAACAGTTTATCATAGCAAAATCAAACAGCGGCACAGGAGATCTCAGGAGTATGTTTGTTTCATTCCTGCTCATTATCTGCCCAGGAGTATTTTAACTTGAGGAAAGCAAAGCTCAGTTCACTTATGGCTCAGCTTTCAAAGAACCACAGAATCATGACTGAGCAGTCAAAACATTTGTGGTAAACACTCCCTATTCCAAATCCCAGTTCCTCTATTCTATAGTAAAGCTGCATACGGACACACAGTTCCTTGTGTCATTCTGGAGGCCTGAAGTCAATTGGAGTGAACTGAGGTAAATTTTATATTACACAAGTATTTGTTTTACTAACTTTACACTGATCTATTGAGAGGGTGTGTGTGATGATAAAGGTGAGCTGATAACACGTTTGTTTAAACTCCTAATAAGGTGTGACTGATCTTTGTGGGCTATACAGGGCCCTGTGTAACAAGTAATCAACTGAATGTACACATAATAAAATGTTAAACTGATTCCTTACATTAATTTAACCTGAAGCCAGTTTCCGTTTATGTTCTACTCAAATTAACAGAGGACAAAGGCGAGTCTCTATCATGTCCAAATAATTTAAACTAACAAATTGGACCAATCGGAACAAGAAGTCAGTGTTGTCATCACATATGATCTGTCAGTTCAGATCTAGGTTGTCATTCGTGCGATGTGTTAATTCAGATCAGACATATCATCTAAACAATGCTCTTGGGTGTGTGTGTGTTTAAAGGTGTGGCTTTCCAGGAAAACACTTAAGGAAGGAAAAGTGTTTACCTACATTGTGATCTAGCTTCATCTTTCACCCAGTTGCTGATTATGCTCTTATTAATGCAGCAAATCATAAGTAGAATAGTTTCAATAATTTGCAATAATTTAAGGCCTTTTTGGGTAGGGCATATTTTAGTTATAAGCACATACTGCATTATGACAGTAATGGCAAAATCACAACATTAGATTTTGAAGACAAATGATATAGACTTTCAAGATAGAGATATGTCAAAAAAGCCCTGAGAAGACATGGCCCAAATTGTGACAGAGGATAGATTTCCACTGCACTGACCTGTCAGCAACCCCATAATTCTTACTAGTGCTCCAAAGTAAACAATGGCAGCCTGTACACTTCCCCCTACTCCTGTTTGAAATACTCCTCAGTGTGTGAATAGTCTAACCTCAACTCTGCAATGTTTCTGGAACATCTTGTATTGTTATTAATGGAATTAAACGTTAAAGAATCGTATTTTCCCAAAGGTGACTAGAACTTACGTTTTAGAGAATTATGTACCTCTGTTCTGATTACTTTATAACACTATTTGGACTAAAGTTTGTGGACACCTGACCATCTTCTTTTTCTTTTGGCTTCTCCCATTAGGGGTCGCCACAGCGGATCATCCGTCTCCCTACCCCCCCTGTCCTCTACATCTGCCTCTTTCAAACCAACTACCTGCATGTCTTCCCTCATCACATCCATAAACCTCCTCCTTGGCCTTCCTCTTTTCCTCCTTCCTGGTAGTTCCATCCTCAGCATTCTCCTACTGATATACCCCATGTCCCTCCTCTGCACATGTCCAAACCATCTCAATCTTGCCTCCCTCACCTTGTCTCCAAAACGTCCTACATGCACTGTCCCTCTAATAAAGTCATTTCTAATCCTGTCCATCCTCGTCACTCCCAACGAAAACCTCAACATCTTCAGCTCTGCTACCTCCAGCTCCACCTCCTGTCTTTTACTCAATGCCACTGTCTCTAAACCATACAACATCGCAGGTCTCACCACAGTCCTATAAACTTTCCCTTTCACTCTTCTATCACAAATCACTCCTGCCACTCTTCTCCACCCACTCCACCCTGCCTGCACTCTTTTCTTCACTTCTCTAACATATTCTCCATTACTTTGCACTGTTGACCCCAGGTACCTGAACTCCTCCACCTTCTCTACCTCTTCAAATAATCCACAAATAATAATAACATCCGCAAACATCACAGTCAATGGAAACTCCTGTCTGACCTCGTCCGTCAACCTGTCCATCACCACTGCGAACAGGAAAGGGCTCAGAGCTGATCCTTGATGCAGTCCAACCCCCACCTTGAACCAGTCTTTTTAAACAATCTGGTTAAAAAATGCACTGCCATCTCTCCTAAACATCTCCATGCTTCTACCGGTATGCCATCTGGTCCAACCGACTTTCCACTCTTCATCCTCTTAATCGCTGCTCTTACTTCCTCCTTACTAATCCTACCCACTTCCTGCTCCACCATCTCCACACAATCCAACCTTCTCTCTCTCATTTTCCTCGTTCATCAACTGCTCAAAATACTCCCTTCATCTTCTCAACACACTCTCCTCACCAGTCAACACATTTCCATCTTCATCCTTTATTGCTCTAACTTGCAGCACATCCTTCCCAGCTCGGTCCCTCTGCCTGGCCCATTGTCATAAATCCTTTTCTCCTTCCTTAGTGTCCAACTTCTCCTACAGTTCCTCATATGACTTTTCCTTGGCTTTCACCACAACCCTCTTTACCTGCTGCCGCATCTCCTTTGATCTATTTGATTTGGCACATGTTTTACGCTGGGTGCCCTTCCTAACATAACCCTCCCTATTTATCCGGGCTTGGGACCGGCAATAAGAGTGCACTGGCTTGTGCAACCCTAATGGCTGGGTTTTGTGGACACCTGACCATAGGATTCATAAATACCTTTTGCTATTTTAATTCCACATTTAGTCCCCATTTGTTTTTAAAATAATTGCATCTCCTGGGAAAGTGTTACACTACATTTTAGAGTGTGTGCATTCAGCCACAAGAGCATTAGTAAAGCCAGGTACTGATGTAGGGTGAGGAGGCCTGGGGTGCAGTCAGCATTCTAATTCATCTCAAAGATGTTCATCAGGGTTAAGGTCAAAGTTCTAATGTAAGCAACTCAGTATCTTTGGGTCTCCTAGTTCAAGTAAAGGAAAAGTGATGAGGAAAATCAGATGCTACCTATACATCCTATACAATTGTGTGCTTTCATCTTTGCAGAAACCCTTTGAGGAAGAATCGCATACAGCTGGAAAAGTCAGATCTCCCAATACTTCTAGAGTGTACATTCTCTGGCTGTAGAAGGTCAAATTATTAAAAAAATTCATAATTGCTACTAAAATGTCCAATATCTCATATATTTTCATTTTTAATTTTGAGATTCTGAACTATTTACACCTTTTAGGCATAAATTCATGAACTCTGAGCGGTGAGTAAATGAACACTGATTGCCTATTCTTTATGGCACCTGTTAGTGGAAGGGATATATTAGGCAGCAATTGAAGATTTTGTTCTCAAAGTTTATGTGTTAGAAGCAGGAAAAATGGGCAAGCATAAGGATTTGAGTGAGTTTGGCCAAATTGTGATAGTTTCCCGATCTATCAAAAGTGGTCCAAGAAAGGAACAGTGATGAACCGGCGACAGGGTCATGTGATCTTCATCCTTTATTGCTCTAAGGGTCAAGGCTGCGAATGAACTCTAGAGAAAGTGGAACGCTAGTTCCTGAAACCTATTTTACTCTGATATCATGACAATGTATATGATAAAAAAACAATGTAAGCCATATGTCTTCAGCATTTATTTATAGACAGGTAGACATTCAACACTGTGAGTGGGCATCAAAAATATATTGTGTGTTCGGTTGTTTTTGTTGTGCAAAAAAAGCAAAGACAATATGGTAATATAAAAACTCAAAATAAAAATAAAATAAATGATCACGTGTGTGTTAATCCTCTGCTCACAGAAAGCCAATGCTGAGTATGCGAGCGATTAAGGGCACAGATAAATAGCTCCTGCATTCAGCACAATTTATTGCCATTAATTATTTAGCCGCCACAGCTGGACATTATGCAGTTCACACGCTTAATAAGTGTGGATCGTGAGCAGGTCAGAGAGTGATTAGGGCCGTTGTGCAGGGCGGCTATGGGAGAACATTTATTCCTCTGTAATTACTTAAGATGATTGAGCGCACACATTAAGCACTCGGCAGAGGGAGGCTTCCTAAGCACACAGGCTCTTGTTAAAATTAAGAAAATGAGAAACAATTTAACCTGCCATTCATGCTATGTATCCCTATTAGTAAGACAGAGATACACTATAATCACATTCATTCCTTAGGCTTGACATTTCTGCTCAGTTTTCCGGCTGACATTCCTGTGTTTGTCTCTTGCTCTCTTTCTCTCGCTATTTAAGCTAAAAGTGATAAGGTAATTTAATAAAGACAAAATGTTTTTTTAATTACTTACATTAAAAACAATAATGTGATTATTTACAACTGATAAAGCACAGGTCAGGTCAGAGTAGGGATTAGACCTCAAGGCATCCTGATATCAAACAGCTCATCAGGCAGTTCATTCACCTTCAGTTAATGTACCAGTGGACAGAAAAAGAAATACTCTGGCCAGGATACCTGTCCATTACAGCGCACCATGCACACTTGCACATACTAGAACGTTTTTATAAATGCTGGAAGCAACTTAGCACAGCAACCTCAGGTTTAAACCAGGGTCTCGAGAATTGTAAAGCATCTACACTACCTGCTGTATTCCTTGTACTGCCCTTCTAAACATTCAGCAACCGTAAATACATGTAAACATACATTAATGTGTGCAGAGCTACAGACGTGTTTTGCCAGTTGAAATTGGCTGTAACAGTTTCCCTCTGACCAACCAATCAGAGGACAGAAAAATGCTGACGCTATTCTGGATCTGTGAGGTGAATATGAAATCTAATTGGTTAAAGAAACAGATTTATTTCTTATAAAGACTAAGGTAAAAAGGCCAGCAGTACAGACTTTGAAGGCCCTGGGCAGATTAGATTGCCATGGCAGCACATAGAGGCTGAAATCTGATTGGACAAAAAATCTAATATCCACATACTCGTACTGGAAGCAGTGCAGCCAAGAGAAACGCTACAAAATAAAGAGAATAAACTGTTGGGAATAAATTAATACAATTTCATGGAACAAATATTAGAATTTATAAATGTAAATGTAGGTCAGTGCTTCTAATAGTGTTTAGGCCAGCAAAGAAGGATTTGCTGACCCTGACGGCCCACCACTGGTAAAACTAGATTAAATTTAATAGAACATAAATTCATAAACTTTCCATCCAGTATATACGACTTCTGATGTTTTGATAATAAACTGTGTGAACATCCTGAAACACTTGAATCCTCTTATACAGCAGTGCATATGACTTTTAATGTATTTCTGGTTACATGTAATGTTATAGAACGTGTATTAGTTCCTGTTACAATCATTATAATTCACACTAACATGGCATGCTCATTGTGTATAGATGTGGTTATGGGGCTCATGGTCATGTGACCTGGCAAGCTGCCGCTAAAGATTCTTTCAGGAAATCCCACCATATAAGCAATTGGGTGTTTTTTCTTGTTAAACACCTTTTTTTATACATTACTTTTTAATTTATTTTAGATTATGTGAAGTAAGGCCACGTAAATGATGGGTTGATATAGAAACTGTTGTTGTTATAGGAAATTAATCTGATCGATTATAAAGCTTTAGTGTAAAGTCAGAGTCATCATGTGCTTTTGTGTTGATTCATGTCCTGTTTGCTCCTGCTACTGGTTCTTGCCTCACGAGTCTGGTCTTTCATGACTGTATCCATTTTCTTGTTCATTAGTCTCTTGACCGTTTTGTTACTCTCATTTTTGTTCGCGGTTTTGTCCTCTTATTATGGGTTGCTGAATGCCTGCCCATAGGTTCACGTTTCAGATTTTCGACGATTTTTTGGATTCTTTAACTTTCTATTTAATAAAACGTTCTTACCCAGAACTTCCATCCATCTCTGCTATTCCATGCATTACATGGTGAAGTGATCCTGTGCCTGAGCCATGTTGAATCCATTGGCAATTGAAGAAAAATAAACCTTATGTATAATGGGTCTCGTATATTACTTTTATGCGAAGGTCAGACGGTTGTTCAAAATAAAAAAAAAAAGAAAACTTCTACAAATCTGACTGTTTTCAATCACTAGGTGAAGAAAAAATCTGCATACTTTTAATTTTCCTCACACCATGCCTTTGGAAAGTAAGAAAGTGTAGCTAAGAGATGCAGTTCGCAGCCCTGCTAAAGGCCCTCTGGTTATTCAGGGTTAACGACTGTTAAAGTACACTTTGTATGCTCAATTAGCTTAAATTATAGCGAGGCTGCAGCATTCGCTCTGTACTGTAGCTCCATTTCTTTCCAAATCGTTCATGCACAGTAACAAACGCTTATAAATAACTTTCGATCAAGCTTTTCCTGCCTGTACACAGACAAGCACACACACACGCTCACAAAAATGATGATGAAGTGAAACACCCACTTATTGAGCCAGAAACAGACGAACTGGGTTGCAGTGAGGTCTATTCACATAGCAGGTTGGAGTGCTCAGCATGACAAAGATGGCTTAGATAAGTGTCCACTTTCAGATCACTTCAATTTTCCTGGCATGTCAGAGGAAAATACACAGCTGTTCAAAAGTAAATATGGCCTCCTTATGGCAACAGGCTGAAAAACTTGCAGAACCACTAGAGATGTTATAGAACTGTGAGCCTAGATTGTTTAACAGCGAACAGAATTTTATATATATACATATATATTTTTCTCAGCTCTTTGTTTGCTGTTCAGCCGTTAATTAGGGCCAAAACTATAATTTCAAAGCAAGAGAAGCTGTTTTACTCAGGAAACATTATACCAACACGTCTGCACGAACTCGAATTGTGTTGCTTCACCAAATTCAGCGCAAGGCAAAAGAGAAATTCACTCTAGTTTAGTTGTTTTGATGAGAAATGCACACATAATTTCTAGTTCTTGCCTAAAAGCATCAGCACCCGAAATGGCTTTTTTTGCTTGCTGTTGGCAATTTAAGACGTGTGCTTTGCTCTGAGAATTTGTGCAACGAGACTAAATCATTAACACAGTTACTTGCAGTGACTGTGATCCAGAAATGGTTTCCATCCACATGATTGCCAAACACTGGTAGATTATTGCATGTTGCATCATTATCAGCAAAACCCAGAATGAAAGTCATGGAAAAAAAACAGAAGCAATATACCCAATTCCAATCATTACCCTGTTGCACATGAGAAAAAGTCTGTGGATACCTGACTATTGTGTACATTTGTCAATTTGTCTAGAGTTCCTTTGTGTGTTGTAGCACTAATATTCTCATGTTCAACTTCTCTCAGCAGCACGACAGTGTCTCTGTGCATAAAGTAAGCTGAAGACATGGCTTTGAAAAAAGACTGTATGTGTCCTGCACAGAACCTGGACCTCAACACCACTGAGCACCTTCTAGCTGATCCACATGCCTCCTTAACCAATATCAGCACCTGGCCTCATTAATGCTCTTGTGGCTGGATGAGCATGGTCCAAAATCTACTGGGAAGCCTTCCCAGAAGAGTGGAGTAAAAGACAGTAAAAGAAAAACTAAAAATAAAATGGGAAGTTCAAAAAACACATGGAGGTTTGATGGTCACGTGTCTACAAACCTTAACGTCTTTCAACAATCAATATAGTGCATCTGATACTAGAAACAATTCTTCACTTACCTTCTTTTGTTTACTTTTCCGTACAGAACCTTGAGAATCTCGTATGGATGATCGATTTTAACGTACTTTCCAGATTTTCATGTCAAAGCACCCCCGTGAATTGGTTTCCAGACAAACGAACAATGCAGCACAATGTACATGCAGCATGGCTGCACACAGGGTAGTGTTTTCACCTCGCAGTTCCAGGATTCCCGTTTGATTTATCATTCGTTCCCTGTGGGTTTTCTTTGGCTTCTCCTCCAAACTCCAAGAAGCATTCCAGTGTGCGGCATTCCAGTATCCAGTATTCCAGGATCCAGTATGCTTGACTACGCTAAACTGCCCCTAGGGCTGGGAATGTGTTCGTGTATGATGCAATGGACTTTCATCTTATCCAGGGTGTATTTCTGTCTCACGCAAAGGGGTTCCTGAAATAGGCTTTTGATCCGCTGTGATCCTGTTGAGAATAACTTAGTAATGGACGATGAATTAACGAATGAATGAACGAACACAAATAGTATTTCAGTGTGAGACTGAAAAAAAGCGGATCAATTTCCGTGTTTGTCAATAAAAGCATTAAGTTAGCTCGTGTTTGTCGTGTGCTGCGTCAGTCAAATTCACTTGGGAAAGTAAGCAGTTCCTGTCCTTGTTTATTCACAGTTTAGTGAATGCTAGAGGTCTGGCTTGTTAAACGAGCATCATGTACACCACAAACTTCTGAAGTGACGTAGCGCCCGCTGGAATGTACAATTTGCACCTCATAAACTGACAACTCAGTGGCCAGTTTATTAGGTACTCTCTCTATGTAATGCACTGCAGCTGTAGTATTTTTTTAATAGTCTAAAAAAACAACGTTGTTTTGTTAAAAAAAAAAAAGATACAATGATATATCAAGTTCTTCAGTCATCATACCATGAATCTTTCATATTGTCCAAACCATTTTTTTTATGTAAGCTGTTTAATTCCTGCTTATGACATTTTCTTATCTCTCCTACTCACTGTTCAGGAGGTTTTTCACAGTACGGCTTTATAATTTCATCGGGAAGTTACACGCTGTTTTATTGCTCTAAAGTCTTTTATTACTTTCCTACATGCCTGCCATATCATAGGACTTTCTGTCGACTTGGCAATATGTGCGAGAGCTGGATTCTAAAAATGTTTTATGGCTTCAAAGCTCAGGAGGTTGGAGAATGATGGAATCACCCTCCTAGATTCATCTAAAGTTCATCCGCTATTAAAAGTTAAGAACTCGGACTATCTTTGTAAATACGATAGCCGGCTGTTATCAAGACATGTGAAACCAGAAACCTGCCAGATTCTGCTGCTCCTGTCCACCAAAACAACAAGCAGAGCCATATCTTCTTAACACCATTACATCTCTTAAATCCAGTGGCTGATCTTACAACAGCAGGCCTTCTGATTCCCCATCTCTAATAAAAAAACATCTCCCCTCCCCCCACATCTGCATCTGCAGATGTTCTTACTTTTATCACCATATGGGATTCTTCACTTTGTGGTGCACAGATTTGTGCAGAAATGCTGCATAGGGCATAGTAGTAAAGACGGAGATTCTTGGAAGCCAGGAATTGTCTCCAAATTGTATCAGTTGCTCAGAATAACACAGAGCTTCTTAGCATCTCATGCGAAGCTGAAAGACGAGTCCTGTGTGGTCCTTTCTCCAAAAAATTCCGAACAGGATTCTGAATTGATTGCAACCAGGGAATTTTGCCAAACAATAGGAAATTACTAGCATATGGATGTTCTGTCTAGCATTACAAACATATAATATGTTTTGGCGGCAAACCAGTTCAAACCTTTTCTGAAGTAAATTGTGTTCAATTGTAAAACTACCCTGATTTGGAATACATTGTTATACATGAAGTATATAGAGTACACTTTATTAGGAACACCTTTACTGCTCATTCATGAAATTATACAATCAGCCAATCGTTGCAGTAGTAAAACGCATAGTCCAGAGCTCTACAATCAAATTGTAATATCAAATTTTAAAATGGGATCTTTGGCTGTTTTGGGGATTTCAGGAACTGCAAATTTTCTGGGATTTTCATACAATAGTCTATAGAATTTCCACAGAATGGATCGACAGGAAAAAGTAGCATCAAGTTATTAGAATGTTACTCTAAACTCTCTGATTGCTCCACCCAGTTTAGCCAAACTCCTCTAACCTTTGTTAGGTTTAATGCTATTTTGTAGTATTTTTTGTTGTGTTTTTTGCATTGCATTTGACTTTTATACTACAAATCTACATTTTTTTTCTACATTGTTGCACAGTTATGCTTGTGTACTGCTAGATAGTAAAAAGAAGTATAGATTTCCCTAAAAACGTACCAAATCCAAAAAAAGTCAAGAAACTAAATTATTACGTATAATTTTTTTTTGACAAAAACAATGGCTTCTGTGTTTTATTTATTATAACAAGTCATTTCTGCAAGATGCTCAGAAGAATTTAGCGGTTCATTTCCTCATTAAAGACACTTCAGACTACTGATGTATTTTTTTTCTTTTTAAAGCAGTCTTCAATTTCAGTATTGTCGTTCTTTCATTTATTTCTGGAAACTGCTTTGTATAGTAGAACTTTTTTTTAATATAGAAGAATTTCAATTCTTTTTATATTTGAAGCAAGCTTTCACATGGACTTTAGACTTTCGCGTAGTACTTCATAAGAGGTGTGACATAATATATAGCTGAGGAATGTGTAAAGGACGCTAGACAGTGGAAGTAAGGTTTCGGATTACATAGTGTGTCTGGACGCCTTTCTGTTTCATCATGTGCACCAGTGCGAGGCCTTGGTGTGAATATTCACTTCGGTTTCTCATTTGAAACTCGTGTTAATAATACGAATGTTGGTGTCAGTTGATTTCTACAGAGCCATTTTAAACAGCTGGAAGCTCCCAAAGTGCTGTCCAGTATTCAAGTATGACAATATCCAACAAACAAACAAAACAAAGTACAGGGAATTCGATTTCGCTCTATAATACATTAAAAGCCAGGATTTTTAATCAGAAGGTATTTGTGTACTTCTAGCCCAACATCTGAGATTGTGCCATAGTTTCCTTGCAGCTACTAAAAAAAAAAAAAAAAGCCTGATCACTTCTCTTTTCTCTGATCTGAAGATCTAAGTGGTCTCAAAGGAACATGCAAATGGAAGTAGGTACCTTTCAGCATTCAAGGTTTTAAAATAAATAAGAGATCCTTAAAATCAATTCTATAGCAGACTGGACACCAGTGAAAGGGTAATATGATCATGCTTGCATACAACCAATAATAGTCTAGCTGCTGCATTGTGCACCATTTGGAGTCCCGAAAGAGGCAGATGGTTTATATGTACATAAAGGGAAATTGCAGTAATCAAGTTGGGTAGAAATAAAGGCATGAATTACCCATTTTAAATCTTTAAAGGAAAGCCAGGGCTTAAGTTTAGCTTCATAGGAGGAGTTTTAGATGGTCAAGCTATTAATAGAATAGAATACAACTCCCAAGTTTATAACATCCAGTTTATAAAAGCAGGACAATTGAACAAGATTCAATTCACAAAAAAATGAACAAGAATCTCTGTTTTCATTCACCTTTTGGTTGGATTACTATAATGTTTTACTGTCTGGATGTTCTAAAAAAAATGCATGAACTGGCCAGCAGTTATCCCAGAAACAGCTGTTAGAGCTCTTAGGAGAACCAGAAGATATAAGTATATCTCCTTTGTCTTATCCACACTGCATTGGGTTCCCTTTTTCAGCTTGGATCCTCTTACACATTTCCATCCTCGTGTTGTCTCAGGGAGATGTTTCTTGCAAATGTTGCTTTGGGCTTTCTCGTTAAGGATGACTATATCGATTATAAATATATGCGTTTTAAAAGTACGAATGTGTGTGTTTCAGGTAAAGCTGCTTTGTGACCGTGCTCATTGTTAAAAAGCCTGTACAAATGGAACTGAACGGAAATCACGCAGTGCCGCTATCTGTATTTGAATCTGCGGTCATGACCTATACCCAAAGTTAGCTTTACTTCAGTACCACTTGTAAAACACTGGACAACGGAAAACGGACAGCCCTCGTCCCGCAGGTCAGAAGCTATAAAAAAATCTCCGCAATACGAATAATGCATTCGGTATTTGGTTATGAAGTATTATCAGCGCTGTGGCTGCACATAGCACAGTTGCAATGCCAAGCCAAGGCAAAGGTGCTTATATTTATGACATACAATCGTTTAAGACGTGAGTGAATACAAGAGAAACAGGGATGTGTATAAGCTCTCAGCAGGGAGTGGACAGAGTGGCAGCTCAGACTGAGGCTCCCCTGAGTCTAATGTCACTGATCTACACTGTTTGTGGCTGCACTACTCTGACATCTCAATCCTAGCTGAGACAGCTCGCAGCACGCCTAGAGGGCAAGAGCTAGCACAGGCCTCCTAACACACAGGCCATGTTCACACTCGCTATTAAACATCAGTCTCTGGTGATCACGAGTGGACAGCTGAGATGTCCATTCACACCTTGTATGTATCTGTATGTAACTGTCCATTCACACCTTGTACATTGCATTTATAAATGAGTATCAGCTGAGCATGTGATTACATTGGTTGTCTATTATATATATATATATATAAGCAGGTTGACAAATCTGCCTAAAGTCAGATATTTATGTCTTAATATTGAAACTAAAGCCGTCATTATCACCTCTATAAAAGCCCCTTTTTGCATTTTACTGGTGTGCAGCATTAATGCGCGTGTTAAAAACGCCAAGGAATAACGACATCAGCAAATATCGGAAGAAAGCAATCGTTGCTGCCTATCAGTTTAGGAGGGGGTTATAAGGCCATTTCCAAAAACATTTTAAGTTCATCATTGTAAAGGGAGAAACATTATTCAAAAGTGGAAAACAGTCAAGACAGTTGACTTTCCCCAGGAGTGGACATCCCAGCAAATTCACCCCAAAGATCATGTCATGCTCAGAGAAATTGCAAAAAACCTAAGTTACATCTCTGAAATCTACAGGCTTTAGTTAGCATGTTAAATGTTGCCAGGAAAAAAGCCTAATCTCTATAAAAAGAACAAAGCAGTAGGGACTGGGTTCGCAAAGTTGTTTGGCTATTATGCCGAGCGCAACATTTAGGCAAAAAACAAAACAAAAACATCTGTCTGACAGCTACAGCTTGGCTGAATTTGGGTAATGCAAAAGGGAAAACAATCCCAAACACACCAACAAGCCTAGAACAAAATGGCTGGGGGAAGGAGGGAAAAAAAACACAAAATTGAGGTGTTGCAACTGCCCAAAGTCCAGACCTCAACCCAACTGAAATCTTGTGGCATGACCGTTAAGAGAGCTGTGCATAAACAAATACCCACAATCCTAAATGACCTCAAGCAACACTGTGAAGAAGAAGGAGCCAGAATTCCTCCAGAACGATGCGAGAGACTGATAAGGTGTACTTTCACACGTGGTTTCTTCATATTGGATTGATTTAGACTGATAAGGATCAGATGATTTTGTCTTCATAAGTAAAGCCAGAATTCGAAAAGGTACTTTAATTTTCACGTGACTGTATATACACACAGTGGACAGCTCAAACTGGCAACCCTGGTGACTTTACAGGGACACTTGTGGCCATAAACCACACTTCCACACACCAGGCCACTTCTGCTTTTCATCTTACATTCGAATCTATTCAGACCTGTTAGTCAGCGATGTACACTCGAGCGTATCACCAAAGATGGATTATCAGTAGCGAGGAAAAGGATTAATCAGGATTAAAGAAAGACGGCAAGATCAAAAAATTGCAAAAGTATCGGGACACCAGCTTTTATTTTCAGTATTTTTAAAACCATAAACGGTTCTTCCCTAAACTTTTACCATAAAGTCGGAGGCACACAATTGTATATGATATTACATTTTCTCTTCACTTGAACCAGAACCCATCCTGTTCCAGCAGGACAATGCCCCTGTACACACAGCAAACTCCATGAAGATCCGGTTTACATGAGTGGAAGATCTGGTGTAAACTGGTATAGAGCTCAAACCCACTGAACACCTTTGGCATGAATTAGAACGCTTACTGCACCCCCAGGCCTCCTCACCTCACCTACACATCAGTACCTGCCTTTACCATCAAACTCTAGTTTAAATTAAATGTGGAACGGGACGTTCAGAAAGCAGATCTTAAGGTCAGGTGTCCACACACTTTAAACCTTAATCTACTTTCAACAAACTGACAACTTTTTGTCTGAGTATTATTTAAACTAAAATGGAGCCGAAACAGTACGTCGTCTAAAGCAAACCAGCTGTCTATGACTCGCTCTTGATGCAGGTCATGATGCCTAGGTCACATGTCTTACTTACATCCGCTACCTTCTTAAAGGGGCTGCTACGGCATGCTAACACATAATAAATTACCGTTAAACTCAAACCCCCAAGCTAGCAAAATGAACAAAAAACAACACAGTGGATCCATGTTTATTATTATATTTAGAAAATTCCAGTTTTTATGCCGGTCGTATTATTTTATTTTGTTGTATTTATCCGCCACACCTTAGTAAACTGCTCCGTAAAAATATTGTCTGATATTAAACCGGTGCGTGGTGCAAAAAGGTTGGGGACCACTGACGTACAGTACAGACCAAAAGTTTGGACACACCTTCTCATTCAAAGAGTTTTCTTTATTTTCATGACTATGAAAATTGTAGATTCACACTGAAGGCATCAAAACTATGAATTAACACGTGGAATTATATACATAACAAAAAAAGTGTGAAACAACTGAAAAATGTCATATTCTAGGTTCTTCAAAGTAGCCACCTTTTGCTTTGATTACTGCTTTGCACACTCTTGGCATTCTCTTGATGAGCTTCAAGAGGTAGTCACCTGAAATGGTCTTCCAACAGTCTTGAAGGAGTTCCCCGAGAGATGCTTGGCACTTGTTGGCCCTTTTGCCTTCACTCTGCGGTCCAGCTCACCCCTAAACCATCTCGATTGGGTTCAGGTCCGGTGACTGTGGAGGCCAGGTCATCTGGCGCAGCACCCCATCACTCTCCTTCTTGGTCAAATAGCCCTTGATGCCTTCAGTGTGACTCTACAATTTTCATAGTCATGAAAATAAAGAAAACTCTTTGAATGAGAAGGTGTGTCCAAACTTTTGGTCTGTACTGTAGATCAAGCAAGTCATGAAATTGTTTACCAAGTGAGGGGGAGGAAAAAAAAAGATTATATAAAATAATAATAATAAACAAATAAAAAAGACATTAGGGTTTTAGATAAATTGAACATTTTATTTGTGAAAAACTACAAGCCAAAAATGCATAAATAGACATTTCTATTTGAAGCGAAGAAAAACGATAAGGTAGCCTCTAAAGAGCAAAGTCGTGCACATGCTGAAAACTGTAGTATTTGAAACAGTGTAGTAAAGCTATAGACAAGGAGCAGTGTTCAATTAAACAAACAAACAAAAGCAATAACAAAAAAATAAAATACATTTACACAAGGAAATCGAACGAAACCATCACATGAAAAATTACCAATTTTAACACTCGGCAAGTAGCAAGAAACGCAAACCATGTTCAAATAAAAATGGGAAGATTAATACACTAAAAGACCCTACGCTATTACGAAACAAACTGTAAAAAAAATCGCTTCACGACAACATCGGCTCAGGATCAAATAAAACCGGGTGTACTGTACATTTCTATTGAGATTTTCACACAGATAATGCTACTGTAGATCACAAGGAAATAAGCATTCTAATTATGGAGTTTCTGACAAAGGAAGCTTTAAAAAAAAAAAAAAAAAGAAAAAGTAACCATCTTTACACAGTAAATTACGGTTACTGGTCGTACACAAGAACAGAACTGCTTGCGCGTATATAGAAAAACAAATTACAAATGGAATAAAGAAAAAATTTTCAGCTCCATTGCCATTTGTAGCCTAATATTGTTGACATTTGCACCATTTTCGAGATACATATACAAGCATTGTTTCGTTTTTCTTTTAAAAATTCCAATAAATTAGGATACAATTCATTTTTTTTTCTCTTTACAATTTTACAAAAAACAAAACGAAAACAAACAAAAAAAAAAAATCAAACTTAACTAACTGCTCATGATAGAGGGTAAGGCAAGTGAAAGGATGGCTATATTCATAAGAAATGTAAAGGCTATACAGTGCTCAGCAAGTTCCAATAACTACAAGTGGGTTCAAACGTGGCGAGAGTTTGACACCCCCCCAAACACCAAACACCCAATACCCCCTTTTTTTAAACCAATTTACCCAATGTAGTATTCTTCATATTGTGTTCACATTGCATATTCTATATATATATATATATATATATATATATATATATATATATATATATATATATATATATATATATATATCTCTCATGATCATACCAATTCAGTACACCTGGCGTGTACTCTGTTCCGAGTCTAATTAAGAACGGATCAGGTGATGCACGTGGTCGATGGTGGTTCCGACCCGATGCTTCGGGAATCACCGGTTAATATCACAAATACACAAACAAGACATGGTTACCGCTCACAAACATACCCAGGAACGCATTCATTTGTACAGATCACTAGAGCACTACGCACTGCCGCTGGCGTCTGTACAGAACGTATCCCGGGGGCCGGTGGAAGAAAACAAAACAAAAAAGCGTACACTTCGGCGCGTCGTGTCGCCGGAGGAACAAAAAACCAAGTCTACGATTCTGTTACGAGTGATACGTGAGTGATACTTTCACAGCTGCTCACACTTCTGCTTCTAAACATGAACCACTAGAACATTAGTATTAAGCAATTCGACTGATGATCGAGGTTTAAATATCGCGGTACTGGTGTACGAGACGTGACCGCTCGTACCGACCGCGACTCTCGATTCCGAAGCAACTGATGAGTTTCACAGTATATCGTGAACAAGAATTAGACAGTGAGAATTACGTATGGATTATATTAAACTTTTATTTAAAATGTATTGTTTGATATAATTATATATAATATATATATATCACACTTATGATCATTACAATTCAAATTATTTGTCTCATCATGTTATCAAATTCCTTTGGTCCTTCAATAAATAAAACTCATATCATATACACAGACTTTATACAGGTTTAATACAGTTTAAGAGGAAATGGGTGATTCGGAGGGAATTAAGCTTTGATTGGGGCCGTTATGGGATGGGTGGAAGGAAGATTTTGTCCGAAACGCAGTTAAATACTCTAAAGGGGTGAGGGGGTGAGAGGGGTGGGGATTTTGAAAGAAAAGAAAAATAAATAAAAATGATCTCCGTTTTCCTTCAGCCACATCATGTGGTTCTTTACGATTAGTAGAGTCCCAGGTTACAGTCTACATCTTCATTTAGCTTCTTTTTTTTTTTCCTTCACTAAACAAATGTTCGAAGCTGTAATTGTGATTCAAGTATGCTGGAATGCACTCGGAAAGCAAAACGTGGGTCGATGTGTGGCAGAACTTGAATCCAGACTAGTTCCTTGACTAGAACGCTTAGTGTTTGCACTACATGCCATAAATAACCAATAAGTTACAAAAGAATTCTGCCAAACAATGCCATTCATTAACAAACAGTAACTACAAAAAAAAAAAAAAACACACCCAGTTCACTCTATGATATCTGACTCAACTCTAAGCACTTTTAGGATTTCGAATCCAAATTTTACACCTGGATGCATCTTCATATTAACTGATCCAGAGCCAACCACTGCAAGTGTAAAAAGAATTGAGGATTCTATTAACAGAGACAGGAAATCACAAGGACAGGGGGGGTGCAAAGTCTAGAGTGGGGAGAAGCTAGAAAAGAGTCAGACCTGGGTATGTGAAAAGAGGGCTGGGAATGCCACTATGAAGAGCAGACAGGCAGCCTTTTCCTAGCACTCACTGAAGAAAAGAAGAAGAAGAAGAAAAAAAAAAGAAAAGCGAATGTGGAGTGGCGGAAAAATCAGTGAAATAGGCTTTAAGCTTAAGGACCTTGATGTGTGAAAGACAGTCTGAGAAGAGGGGAAAGAAAGAAAAATAAAAAATAAAAAATAAAAAAAAGGATTCACAGTGTAGCTAGCACCAATGTGGGAGAGTTTCTCAGGGGGCTCCAGGAAAACAATTCGAACTCATTAAAAACTCATTAAAAGTGTAAAATGGAACCATCAGCCATGCTACGTAGTGAAGCTTCAATAAGGGGGGGGATAATCTCTAAAAGTATTAAGATACAACAGATAATAAATAAGTGTCATAGCCATTCAGGAAATTGTTAAAGTGTAGGTGGTTATTGTGCACAGCAGACTTTCTTAATACAAAAAAAATAATAATAATTAAAAAAAATTTAATTCAGGCAGATGTTCACTTACAAGTATAAAACAATACATACAAGAAGCGGGGATGCCATCTCGTTAGCCCTGCTGCCACTCCAGTGCTACCGAGGTGTGACGCTGAGAATCCACCGGTAAGGGTCCGGAGAGATGGGATTATCTCCAATCGGGAAATGTATGTGCACGCGTCAACATGTACGCACATCGACATATGTGTAAATGTGGGGGTGTGGCAAGCATTCGCCCCTTCGTTTGGTAATAAAAAGCAGATGGGCGGAATGAGAGCAGGGCATAGGAGAAATGCAGAACAGCCAGCATCTCCACAGTGTCCAAGAGCAGTCCGGAGGCTCAGAATGACTCGTCGTGGCCAAGCGAGAGGTCTCGTTTAGGAGTGGAGGCACGTGACGAGCTCTTGTCGATGCTCTCGGAGCCCGAGCTCGGGTGCTGCTGCTCGGAGGCGGCGCTGGACGTCACTGTCGAGGAGGACGTGGAGGATGAACGCGTCTTCTCTTTAAAGTCTGTTATGATTACCGTCACATTCCCCACCGTGATGGCCAGCTGCTGGGCCGTGCTCCTGTCCACGTTCTTCAATTTGGGTCTGCTGAAGAAAAAAAAACAAGCAGTGTTATTCGGGAGTTACTACAGGGTACAAATGCATAAAAAAAAACAAACAAACAAACAAACACAGATATATGGTAAAAACTTAGGCATGTATAGTTAAGAGATACAGAGTGCACCCCTCACATTTCAGCAACCACTTCAGTATACTTCTCAATGGACAATACTAAAGAAATGAAACTTGAGTATATTTGAGTGTAGTCAATGTGCAGCTTGTATAACAGTATAGATTTACTGTCCTCTGAAAATAACTCAACATACAGCCATTAATGTCTAAATAGCTGGCAACAAAACTACCCTAAGTGGTAACGGCTGTCCGTTGTTCGACTACGCAAAGCCACATGTCCTATTCATCATGTTCATGTTTTTTGTCTGCTTGACAGGACCATACAAATTAGTGCATCTTGTTTTAGAGCAGTTACAACTTGGTGCTTTGAGTACAATTCTCTCATTCTGACCTGTTCAACTTTGCATCTCATGGCAAAGAACTCTGAGGATTTTTAGAATTGCTCTCCACAAAGATGGCTGAGGCTATAAGATGATCAGTAACACCCTGAAACTGAGTTAAACTACAGTGGACAGGGTCATACAGAGGTTTTCCAAGACGGGTTCCACTCGGAACAGGCATCGCAAGGGTCCATCAAAGGAGTTAGATGTGAAGAAGGTGCTGTGAGTCAGGTGCAGGATCTGGCTTCAAAAAACAGATGCATAAATGCTGCCCGCATTACTTTAAAGGTTGCAGAAGCAGGAGGTCCGCTTGTCTGTACTCAGACCATACGCTCACACTGCAACAAGTCGGTTTTCATGGCCGTCTTTCCCAGAAGGAAGCCTCTACTGAAGCTAGCTCACAGGAAAGCCAGTAAACAAGAGCATCAATTACTGGAACCATGGCCTGTGGTCTGATTTGAGCCAAACATATGTAGTGACACCATGGTGAAGAGAACCAAGGAAACTGTGGCTTTCTTACAGTCAAGCCTGGTGGTAAAGGCATCATGGTCTGTGGCTGCACGCTGGTACTGGGGATCTGCGGTTTATTGAGGGAAACATGGATTCCAACAGTGAAGGTGTTGAAGTGGATTGTCTCCAGACCTGAACCCTAATGAGCACCTGTGGAACATCTTTAGACGGACGCCATGTGTCAAACATCCAGCAGCTCCATGATGTCATTATGAAGGATTGGAGAAAGAGGATCCCAGCAACAACCTGTGCAGCTCTGGTGAATACCATGCCCAGGAGGATTAAGGCAGTGCTAGATAACAGTGGTGATCACACAGAACATTGACAGTTTTCACAAGTTCACTTAGGGTGCGCAGTGACTTTTGAGAGATATTGTATGTGGTCACAAAGATTAAAGCCTCAACTGTGAGCATTAAAAGTATTTAGACGGTCTGGTATACTTGGCTCTATGGCATGCGCTCTGTGACTAACATGACTGATTGTGAACATTTTTATGAACCACTGAGCTCATTGTGACCCGAGTTCTAGGGCTACATAGGACAGCTAAATGAAGGAATGACCCAGTTTATATGATGACAACTGCTCTGGAACACAGACCCTTGGACAGCATGTAACTGGCAGCTTATGAAGCCTTTTCTGAGCCAAGCATAGATCCTCCATTCTCCTCAGCCCAAGGTGGCGGCAGGAAGCGTTAACTGTTGAACTTCAGATCGGTAGGTTGTGAGGTTAAATCCCAGCATCGCCAAGCTGATGGAGCTGGGCCTTGAGCAAGGTTCATAACCCTCAACATGTCAGTTGTATAAATTGAGATAATTGCTCTGAACAAGGGCGTCTGCCAGATGCAATAAATGTACGAGCCAAAAGTAGGATTTTCCACCTTTATTAATCGAAACTACCGATCCATAATGAAGTGCTTTTTTTTTTTTTAGTGAGCAGGTCTCAATATATAAAATAGACCCCCAATCCTCTGTAGATCTCTATCCATTTTCCTCAAAACAAATGGGTAAAGGATTAATGACAATTCTGTGTTAGACACTGCGATATCCGATTGCATCGTCCTATCGGCCGGGCCTAGACAGATCAGTGGGAAAACAGCCAGCAGAGTGTGTGTGGGAGTGAAACCTTGCACTGCTCATTTGAGCGCAGCCCACGACTAACACGCTCATTCAGAGAAGAGAAGGAGAAAGAACAGGGTGGAAGCGAGGGGGGTTGTCTGCATTTGTGAATCAGAGCAGCTCTTACATTGAGATGCACTGTGGCTGTCTGCCAGCTTTGTTCAGTGACAGAATGACTAACAGTAGCTATTCAGGTTGAGGGAAGGCATCTCAAACTGCAGTTATTAATACACTACTATCTCTTTTTTAAAATGGGGTGGCATTAAACATTCTAATAAGACATGAAACGTTGTCTCTCTTAGGACAGCTTTAATACATACAATAAAACAATACTAAAAAATTAATTAAAAAAACCGAGGCACCTTGAGATGTGAGAGTTTTTAGTCTTGGTGGTTGATTTCCCAGACTGTATACTGTTTCTTTCACTTGGTGGGCTTTGATGGTTGTCCATCTTGGGCCTGCAAAGAGATGACAAGTAGCAGTAAATATGCACTCATGATCATTTGTGTTAATGCACTTGGCAGCACTGGCCAAACAATGTGCCCTACCTGGTCTTTTTGCTGGGTTTCTTGGGGAGGGAAACAGTGATTTCTTTCTCTCTGTCCTTCTTCTCTTTGTCAGCATGGTCGTTCTCGATCTTTTCCTTGGCTGGGAGCTCACCATCAGGCAGGTTTCGCTCTGGTCGCTCGCCATCGGCTTTCTCCTTCTCAAGTCTCTCTGGCTTTTCCTTCTTTTCTTTCTTCGCAGGGGGAGGGGTGGCATACTGCTGTGCCACCTGCTGAGCCACCAGCTGGGAGTTTATCCTGGGCTTCCTGTTGGGCCATTCAGAGTTCACAAAGTGTGTGTTAAAAAAGGATCGTGCTCAAGGCATCAGAACTACCACTGAACTGACAATATAGTTTAACCACAATACATAACGTCATACCAACTGCCTGTATTTTGCTGGGCATCATGCATGTCCCAGTTGTGGAGGCTAGGCACTGATATCAGTATTAAAAAAAAAAAAAAAAAAAAAAAGATACATTGTACCAAAGGCGAGTATGACGAAATCAATAATGCATCATAAATGTGTAGTAAAGCTCACACATGATATAATTTGAAAAAATATATGAAAGTATTTATCGGCCATAAACACAGTAAACAAACATACTTGATGTCAACAGTCTGCTACAATGACTCAGGACTACATGTTGCATTTGAGTACCCATCACTGCACACCAAAACAAAGTTTAACTGTAATAAACGGGCATTTGGTGCCACCCAGATGAGGATGAGGTTCCCCTCTAGAGTCTTGTCTCAAGGGTTCTTCCTTACGCCACCTCAGGGTTTTTTTTCCCCCTTACCATAGCTCAAAGTAAAATACACAATATATACACTCACAGGGCATTTAATGAGAATTAATCTATTAATTGCTGGTATGGCCTCACTTTGCTCCAAAATAAATGCTCAAACCCTTAGTGGTGTGGAGTCCATGCAGTGTTGAAAATAATCCTTCTGGTCCATGTTGACATGATTAAAATTATACAGTTTCCGCATATTTTTCAGGTCCACTTTCTTCTTCTAACACACTTTCCATTACTTTGCACTTGTACCCCAGGTACCTGAACTCCTTCACCTTCTCCACCTCCCTGCACCCGCACCACTCCACTGCCCTCCCTCTCATTCACACACATGTACTCTGTCTAACTCCTACTGACTTTCATTCCCCTTCTCTCAAGCGCATACATCCACCTCTCCAGGCTTTTCTCAACCTGCTCCCTACTCTCACCACAAATAACAATATAATCTGGAAACAGTCCGTCAACCCGTCCATCACCACTGCAAACAGGAAAGGGCTCAGAGCCGAACCTTGATTCAGTCCAACCTCCACCTTAAACCAGTCTTACGTTCCTACTGCACACTTCACTGATGTCACGCTGTCCTCATACATGTCCTGCACCACCCTTACATGCTTCTCTGACACACCTGACTTCCTCATACAATACCACAACTCCTCTTTCGGCACCCTGTCGTATGCTTTCTCTAAATCTACAATCACACAATGCAACTCCTTCTGATCTTCTCCATACTTCCGAATCAAGAATCACAAAGCAAATAATGCATCTGTGGTGCTCTTTCTCAGCATGAAACTATTCTGTTGCTCACAGATGGTCAACTCTTTTCTCAGCCTGGCTTCCACTACTCTTTCCCATAACTTCATGGTGTGACTGATCCACTTAATTCCCCTGTAGTTACTGCAGGTCTGCACATCTCCCTTATTTCTTAAAGATCAGTACCAGCACACTCCTTCTCCATTCCTCAGGCATCTTCTCACCTTCCAAAATCTTGTTGAACAATCTGGATAAAAACTTCACCTTCCACCTACACCTACACCTTCTACCACTTCATCTAACTCAATCCAGAATCCTTCTCCTCCATCTCACAGCCCACTTGTGGAGCATAAGCACAGATGACGGGTGCATACAAGCAGCAACAATACTCAGGCTATGGCATTCAAGCAATAATTGACTGAGATTACCAGGTCCAAACTTTGCCAAGAAGACATTCCACACAGCATTGTACCACCTAAACCAGTCTGGACTCTTCTTACAAGGCTGATTAGGTTAGCTGATTGAATGAACTCTGTCAGCTCAGTTTGACGTTTCATGATTAACTTCTCATGTTAACCAGTTTCTGGCAGCAGAACCAAATCATTAGATGTTTTCTTTATTACACTATTCTAAATAAACTCTAGAGACTTTGAGGAGATCAGCATTTACAGAAACACAAACCAGTTATATTAAAAAAGAAAAGCACGCACACATGATAAACGATTGGCTGATAAGTGCATGCATGAACATGTAGGTGTCCAGGTGCTCGTAATACAGTGCTCTGTGAGTGTGTTCACATTTAGGAATAATCTAAAGGTGCTGAAACGTAGGATTAATCATTAAACCTGAAATATGATTAAAAGTTAACATTTTATGAGCACTAGCCATTGCCAAAGGGGTGGGGGAATACCGTCAAAAAATTGGCGGTCATTATAACAACACTGCAGTATTGCCAAAAAACACAAAAATCATCTTCCTTGAGTGCAAGTTGTGTAAACTCTGCTCTCCATTTTGTATGTGCTACTGTGTGGGGGGAAAAAAAAAAACAGCAATACAGTAAGCAAATAAATAAATAAATAAATAAATAAAAAGAACATACAAACACTTTGCAAAATCGGTGACATTGCGTTCTCAATGATCATAAAGAAATAACAATAAGAGAGTGAAGTTTGTTTCACTGCTATGCAAGTGGAAGAAAAAAAAATAAAACAATCACTTGGGGCATAAAAACAATTGACAGATAGGGGTCAAGTGTTCAGAGAAATTGTGTGACTGTAAATATCGCTTGAAAAACTGTTCTGCCCGGTAAGTGCGAGAGATTGATGGTGTGAAAGTGCACCCCGATCTTAAGTGCTCACCTTATAAGATGTGGCGCCATGATTTCATTTAGGCTTCACACACAGAATCGTAATCACTGTGTGGAAATAGGGGTATCTCTTGCACGGTCTCATGCTATGTGATATCAAGCTCATTACCAGGTCACAATAAGCAGGCAAAAAAACAACACAACAACAATTCACAAAAATGCAGCTAAACCATTTTACAGTGGTGCACATAATATTCCTTTTTTTTTTTTCCCCCTCATATGGACACGCAGAAATCCACAGAGAAGTTGATTTTTGTGTCTCCGGTGGGCTCAGGCTTCCTATTATTAAGGTCCGTGCTATACTATGTTCCAGCTGTGCGTGCTCGTTACAAGCCTAATCCCATTACTCCACTCTTTTAACAAATGAGTGTGGGGATCACAGGTGTAGAACAATGACTGGCACTAATCTAATTATGGCCTGGGGGTTGGAAGAGGACTACAAGGTGCTTCGCAATCTGGCTTGCCAGTACGTGAGACCACAGGTGGACAGATCTGATTACAAGGACGCCTTGTTGTATAATGACATAGTGAAAGCCTTGTGGCTATTACCTTTTTTTTTTTTTTTTTTGCACATACATACTTCTCACTCCTACATAAACCCACAAAGAGACCAGATAGCAGCAGCGTGCTGCAGGCTCTCTCTCTTCCCTGTGCACGGTTGAGTTAATTAAAAGCCATAGGGCTGTGGTTGAGATCTGATGCAGAACTGTGCACAGCTCAGGCCAGCTCGTACTCCTCGAGTATAATGGCAGACATCTGGCAGCAGCTGGGGGTAACAAAGCAACCAGACTAAACCTAGGCGGAAATAGGGGGAAGAGAGCCGAAGAGCCCACGAGCACTGTTAATGTTGTCTAAACATTTTGACACGGCAACCTGCCTTCGTTATCTTCCATCTGCTAATTTGTTGAAGGCCATCGTTTTGAAATCATTTAGCAGTTTACAGATCAAAGAGGGAAAACAAGCTGTGTCCTGTTCAGGGCTGCACATGTCTTATTTTGTTATTCAAATAGAATATCTGAATCAAATAAAACAGCTCACGAATATTCATTTTGATTAATCTAATTAACGAAAAGGAATTTTAGGTCTCCAGCCAATTACATTCAATAACATGTAATAAACAAACTTATTAACAGCAGCCTGTACAATTTTAAGTCTTTTGCCTCTAGAACATTTCGTTCGTAAATGATTTGAAATGACTTTTACAGCTCAAGTGAAGCAGAAGTGAAGTGCGAAACTTAACAGTCACGATAAACAGCAGTTTCCGAGTGCGAGCTAGCACGTACTTATTTACTTTGACAACTTCAGCCAAAACAAACAAAAAACAAACAAACAAAAAAAAAGCTTGTCCACCTTGCACCACTCCACCTTTGCACAGCACATGGTTTACCGAAAAGGTAATTCTATTATGAATTTTATGAAGATTATTTTTGTAATAAATTTAACAGTTGGATTTTGTGCATATTTGCTGCAGCACTGTTTGTAAATAATGTTACATTGTGAAAAACCTGCTGCAAAAAAAAAGGTTCTTGTTGCTGCATGTGCACTTTACTGCGTTTGACACTGACGGTGGTTAAAAAAAAAAAAGTTGTGTCAATTTTCTGCTTTTTATGTTTGTTTTTCAGAACAGAGGAGGAGAACATTCCTTGTTGCTGATATAAACATTCTTATTGATCGGCCTCATCAACAGTGATGCAACAGACAACACCAGAAGAAAACAGCTGCCCGTCAGAGTGAAAGTGGCTGCATAAAGAAGCATAGATATCTATGTTTGCCCTCATGACAGACGGGTTGCAGGGTTCTCTCCCACAGGGACTGGCCAATCAGAAGACAATCAATCTCCTCATAATAGGGAATCATGTCAAAGGGACCAGCGCAACATCATAATCAATACCACCTCTGTGAGCAATCCAGTGGAGTCTGAGCTATGGGAATTACACAACTGCTGGGAAAAACGCCAGCCACTATTTAAAAAAAAAAAAAAGGGGCGGGGGGATGGGCGCGATGGCTAGAGTGCTGAAATATCTGTAGGAGGTATGCCAG